>NW_014569835.1:47544-69891 GCF_001313835.1 Polistes canadensis
ATAGAAAAATATATATATATATGTATATATAGATACATATATATTTATAAAGGTAGGTATTTCTCTCTCGATTTACTGTTAAACCCATAAGAATAATGCATGTTTTGTCGCTTATTATTTTTTTTTTTATGGTTTTTTTTTTTGCTCATGTTCTTTTATACGTCTTCGAATAATCTCTCTCGCGGACACGCATCATATCACGGAGTCACATGCATTCGTATTTCTTCTTCTTCCTCTTCTTCCTTAACTTCTTCTTTTTCTTCTTTTTATTTTGTTGTTCAGTTTGCTGAATTATTTTATTTAACTTCGTTCGTTAATAATATTAATCACCGATCGTATCTCCGTTTTGTTCATTTTCTTTCGCCTCTTATGTTTCGTTTCTTTTTGTTGTTGTTGTTGTTATTATTATTATTATTCTTGTTGCTCTGTTGTGCTGTGGTTTTTATTTATTTATTTATTAATTTATTTATTCTTTCTTCATTTTTTTAGTTTTCATTTTTAATATTTTTGTTCTTTCTAAATCGTGGGCTGAAGGATCAGATTACGTTCCTCGCGCGTATATTTTTTTTATAAATGATTATTTTCCTTCCTTCTTTACTTATTTCTTTCTTTCTTTTCTTAAATACTTTGAAATTTTCGCAACGGGCGCGCACAAATACACAAGCACATAATACACATTCACGTACACATTCTTACGTGTATTCACAGAGACAACATATATGCAGTTACAGACACGTACCAGATACATACGCACGTACATACATACATACATACAAACTTACACACCCAACGGACGCGAGTGACTCCTACCGAAGAGGTGAGAATACGAATGTTTTTTTTAAATCTGATTCGAGTTGATGTTGTTTGTTTGAAAAAAAAGATATTAATCGACGCATTCTCTTCTCCCCTTTTCGGTTTTATTTATTTATCTTTGTTCTGCAATCGATACGAAGATAAATATTTAGCTCGCTCGCTTGCTCGCGCATGCCATGCGTTTCTCGAGTCGAAGAGGGAAAAATTCCGAAAATTTAAAAATTCGTTCCATTCCTTTTTGTGTTTTTTCTGTTTCTTTTTCTTTTTTTTTTAATTATTTTATATTTATTTTTTATTTTAATATTATTTCTTTTTGCTCGACGCTACATAACGCAAAGATAAATTTTTGTCGTCAAGAAGAGGACAGAAAAAGAAGAAGATGAGAGAAAGCTATAAAGCTAAAGTATCGTTTTTCCCTACTTCTTCTTCTTCTTCTTCTTCTTATTCTTATTCTAATTCTTATTATTATTATTATTCTTATTTTTATATTTCATTCTCCGTTTTTATTCTTCTTCTTGTCGGAAAGAAAAGAAACAATTTTCTCTTCGGCTCGATGGAAAAAATGCGCAAACGCGGACGATTTAATTTTTCCCCGCATGCATTTCTTTGTTTTCGTTTTTTCTTTCTTTCACATTTTTTTTCTTTTTTTTTTTTTTAACGATTTTTTTTATGTATAAAGGTACAATCGGTACTCCCCCGTTTCTTTCGCTCATTTTTTACGGAGAAAAAAAAACACAAGTAAATTTCTATTTATTTCCTCTCTCTCTCTCTCTCTCTCTCTTTTTCTTCTTCTTCTTCTCTCTCGTATTATTATTTTGCATTTTGTTAGGTAATTTATTTTTTTTGTTTCCTTTTTTCTTTCTTTCCATTTTCGTTATTCGTTTTTCTCAACAAAATAACCCCAACCACCATCACCACCACCACCTCCACCTTTGGTAAGCATTATCGCGTATGTATACGTCTATATGTATATATGTATAAGTATTATACAATAAGTTTACAGTAATGCAAGGGGTTCGAGTGGGATGCTGCGCGCAGGTTAACACGTGTCAACATTTATCCTCCGTTCT
The DNA here is from genome assembly GCF_001313835.1 of Polistes canadensis. NCBI lineage: Eukaryota > Metazoa > Arthropoda > Insecta > Hymenoptera > Vespidae > Polistes > Polistes canadensis. Next base: position 49,428 of record NW_014569835.1, read on the forward strand.
ATTTATATTATTTTTTATTTCCAAATTCATTTAGAATGTACAAATTGAAAAGGGGAATGAAATTTTGCCATAAAACTTTCGTGTAACATTACGCGCACCTTCCAACGTCCAAATAATCACCCTCGAATCCGCTTTTATGTCAGTGAATCTTTCGATCACTGCGCACGCACGCTTTATAAACCTCTATACCCTTTTTTTTATTTATTTATTTAATTTTTTTTGTCTTTTATATATATATATATAGTAAGTTCTTTTTTTATTCAAAGTTAAAGCTTCGATGGGTTATTTGCTTTGCAGCGTTACTTCTTCCTTTACTCTCTTTTATATATTTAATTATAAATCAAATTAACGATATAACAATAATTATATGTTTAATTGTAATCATTTTGTTAACGAATAATATTGACAATTAATTGTAACAATAATAATAATAATATTATTTTTTATAATGTAACTATAACAATAACGATAATAATATAATGATATAATTATAATGATAAACAATAATAGTTAAGGAACCAAAACAAAAATAAAAGTAATTTTTTTAATAAACGATACGCGGATGATCGCCGATCCAATCGCGAGCGACCAATTTGTATTTTTTTTCTCTCTCTCTTTCTCTTTTTATTTTTTAACTTCACATCCCGTCATATGTAACATCCTCATCACGGTACCCTAATTAGCACGCATACTCTTTATTTCTATTTTTTTTTTTTCCTAATATCTTCGTCTCTTATCGTTTCTTCTTCTTTCTCTCTTTTATCAATCTTTTTTTTTATTTCCTAACAAATAATAATTTTTTTAATGGAACCTTTGCTTTTTCCTTTTTTTTTCTTCGTAGGCACATGCACGCACACCTACACGAGCAAAACGCACGACACGATTACGAAACACAATGTTATTGTAAATTATTCTCGTTGGTTGATTGTTATTCGACGAGAATTCATTTTCTTAACGATAATGACGCACGAACCAAACATTCGAAGTAAACTAACGTAATGTTAAATAATAGGAAACTTTTTTTTGAATTTTTTTAACTTCCCAAAGAAATATTATTATTATTCTTTTCTGAAATTTTCCTTCACGTTCGTTTCATTTTTATCGATTCAATTAAAAACTCGGTAGAATCGATGGACTCGACTCTGACCAATAATAATTTAAATAATAACAATTATTAATAAGCATAAAACAAATTTTGCTTTTATTTATCATATTATACTTTGCTTTTTTTTTATTATTATTATTATCTCTTAACGTAAATTGAAGATTTGCTCGCGTAAGCCATAATTGAATTCGGATTCGCAAAGATTCTGAATAAAATTTCAAATCTCTCTCGGATGTATATTTATGGAGAGAAAGAGAGGAATAAAAAGAGAGAGAGAGAGAGAGAAAGAGAGTGAGAGAGACAAAAAATGTGAAAACGTATGAAAGGGCAAGAGAGAAAAATTGAGAACGAGAAAAGACAGAGAGAAATAAAGAGAGAAAGAGCGAGAGAGAGAGAGAGAGTGAGAGAGAGAGAGAGAGAGAGAGTGAGAGAGAAAGAGAAAATCGTTAGAATAGTATATCGAGATTACGATTATTTGCAAAAGTATGAAATTCTACGGAGCCTCGGCATTCACGCTCGAGATGTCTAGCGCGACGAAGTTTTCTCATCTTTATATTTAATTATTTAATTAATTAATTATTTATTTATTTATTTATTTATTTTGCTTTTTCCCCCTTTCCTTTTTTTTCCTTGTAATGAATAATTATTTATTATCGCGACGCGTAGCTTGTGGCTTTTTTTTTTGTTTTGTTATTAGCATTTCGAGTATGTAGATTTCGTTAAGTTCGTTTCGTATTTCATCTCTCATCTTCCTATTGTTTCTTTTTTTTGTTGGTTTGTTTATAATGTGTGTCTGTGTGTTTGTGTGTGAGGGTGTTATTATTAATTTATATCCTTTTTTAAATTATTATTATTATTATTATTATTACACGTACGCACGAACTTATTTACGATACGCGCGTATTGTATTTTATTGTGTTGTATTTTTATTATATATACAAATCGCGAATATATTAACGCTAATAATCGTCGTCGTCGAGACACACACACACACACATGCACACACACATACAACTGACAGACCACGCGCGGGCGCCCACTTTGACCATTTTTGCGTAAACGTGTTCTATAATCTTTCCTTTATTTATATATTATGTATTTTAGGTAAGTAGAAAAACCCTTAAATCGTAATATATATTTTTTCGCTTCGTCGTTCCTCGTATTTCGTTTTCCATTTTCTGCCGCCCGATATTTCTTTCTTTCTTTCTTTTTTTTCACTCCAGTATCTTGCTCGATTTTTTGTTAACAAATTAAACTTTCGATCATCTTGTATCGATCAAACGCGATTATTCCGTATGTTGGATCTCCTGCCGATCGTTTTTTTTTTTTTCATGTAAATAATTTTTGTTATATCAACACAAATTGTGGAAAAAAATTAATATTTTATGAATTATATTTTATATTAAAATTATTTATATCTTTATAAATAAATCATATTTGTATAATTTGGTTGACTTTAGATCATTGTAATTATTATTGGCACATATGTCGTTGCCTTTAAGACTCCCAATTGTTTTTATTTCATTTTTTTTTTTTTTTTTTTAAATAAAAATACTCGTCGAAATAACTGCAATTACCCTGCATATATTAGCCTCGAAATGCGAGATATAGGTGATATTTACGTTTCTATCTATTCATTTATTTATATATGTATATATATATATATATTTATATAATACGTATTTATATTGCAATGAGAGAATTTATTAAAATTAGAAAAAAGGAAATTGTAATAAGATTAAAAAACTAAAATTATTCAGTAGCGTAACGTCGAGTAAGGTAAACAAATTGATTTCATCAAAAGTTACGCGCTAAAAATACTTGCACTTAGGCGTATTCTTTTTAGAAAATGTTTATTATTTACATAGTCAGTTTTTCTGTAATACGTGTACGTGTGTCACTGTGTGTGTATCGTACGTGTTTATTAATAATAGTAATTGTGATTTACGTAAAAGACGAATAAAATTGATTTACGCTACTTTTCACTTGTCCCCTGTACTAGAAACGCTTAAACATTGCATATATGAATTTATGTATATTATAGATATGAGTATATATCTGTGTGTGTGTAATACTTTAAAAAAGACAAATCTATGTTTGATTTAACAAAATAACAAAATTGGGAGTCTCGTTTGCACGTCTTCATTTAACTTTCGTTGTAATTTTTTTTCTCTAAACTCGATTAAAAATATTCGATTATTATTAACAATATTTATATGAATTGAATCCTCCATTTAAAAATATTTTTAATCGGTTAAATATCGTTTGGAATAGTAATTGTTTTTATTTAAAATCGTCGCGTTTGACTTAATGTTCTAATTTCTAATCGAACGAGATTAGAATAGATTTTTATAATAACGCGAATAGAAAAATTTTGATCAGAAAAAAAGAAAAGAATAAATTTTGTATAATTGATCGATCGGCTTTTTGAGAGAGATCCGTTCGCGCGTTGATTGGTCTATCGTCAAATTGTTTTCTTTCGTGTCTTTCAATTATTATTTCTTTCCGTGTCATTTTCCATTCATACACATTCTTTTTTGTTTATAATATTTCGGTTGACGCGAGGCGGCCTTCGAATCGAAAATAGAAACGACTCATTACGTTAACTCGTCTAATCGCGTGTTTGAAACGTTTTGTGCGTTAAGTCGTCGTCGTCGTTAATTAGCGCACCTTTCCCACCATTTTCTTCCACCTGCCACTGCCAATCGTCTACGTCACCCTCATCCTCCTACTTCCTTCCTTATATTCTCCATCTTCTTTTGTTATTTCTTTTTATTTTATTTTATTTTATTTTATTTTATTCTAAGAGAGTCCGTTTTTCGTAATCGTCCGATTAAAGCATGCCATCGTGACGAATAGAAGGAATTATTTAATTTATTTTCTTTCCTGTATAATGTATCACTATATTATTATATAATTATTTTTATTATTATTATTATTATTTTCACTATTATTTATATTATACTTATTAANTTAATTCTCTTAAATATATTATTTATAATTATAATTATAATAATTCTTTTTATTGTATATTATTATATATTATATTAATTATATTAATATTAATTATTCATTATTATTATTATTAAAAGTTATTATTGATTCATTAGCGGTTAATCAGAGTTCATTTACGATTACTTGTAATTTATTAAATGTTTTAATGAAGTATACGCACAATTGCGTACACGCGCGTAATTACGTTTTAAAATTTATGTGTACATTGTTAATTAAAAGCTTGGTCATCTGCTATGCCTTCACAAGACTAAAGAATCGTAAGATTAGAGGGTTCGATTTTTCTTCTTCCTTTTTCCATTATCGTTATTTTCCTTTATCCATATCGCACACAACACACACGACGTTTTTATATGATACACGTGTATATACATACGTCTGTCTTCTTTATTTTTATTTCTTTCTGTATGTGTGTAATATGTATGTATGTATGTATTTATGTATAATTATGTACGTTCTATTAACTTCCGCGCATAATCATTTCACTATTTTTTCTCTTTTTTTTTTTCTCTCCTCCTCCTCCTTCTTCCTCTCCTTCGTCTCTTCATTGTTTTTATATATTTTTTTTTTTTTATATACTTTTTTTATCTTTTATACATACACGCGCAAACACGCTAGCAAACCATTTTCTACAAATTTGTTTTATAATTACTTTTTCTCGATATTATCGATTAATATCGATATATTTTCGGTAAGTAGAAACCCGTTCTCGTTTAAATCGGGGAATCCGGGGGTTGGGGCAGGAATGGTTGTGTTTAAAAGGGGTCGGTAGCTGGTTGCTTTTCGAATTTTATTTGGAAAAGGGGTTTGGGGCGGAAGGAAAAGGTTTTAAAGGGAGAACTTTTTCTCGGCAGGGCTTGCAAAATCGCGTCCGTCCGTCCGTCCGTCCGTTTGTCCGTCCGTCCGTTCGTCCATTTCTTCCGTCGACCCGCAGTTTAAGATTTGTTTTGGATTTTTATCACAGAAAAACATTTTTTGTTTTTTTTTTTTTTTATATATATATATATAATTATAATATAATTAGTTAAGCTTATTCACACGCGAAGAATAAATCTTGCATACATACAAACTTGTTCGCACCCAATGGAATAAAACATTCATTCGGTCGGTAAATCTTTCAACGATAAAATATTATTATTTCGACGCTTACAACGAATTCATAATAGAATTAAATCGTAAATCGTGATTCTCTCTCTCTCTCTCTCTCTCTCTCTTTCTTTCTCTCTTTTTTTCTCTATCTCTTTCTTGCTTTCTTTATTTTATTTAATTTTTTTTTGTTTTTGTTTTTTAAATATATTATTTATGCACGCTTACGTATGTATTATGCGCAACCACCTTTTCCCCATCACTTCTTACGTTAGATGACGTTGTATTTTTGGTTATTTTTAATCTTTTTTTTTCTTACTTTATTTTTCACCGGTTTTTCCTTTCGCCCCCTATTTCATTTTTGTTGTTTGTTGTTGTTCTCCTTTTTCTATTTTATTTCTATTATTTTTTCCATCCCCTTCAAACCCATTTTTTTCCACATTTGTATTTTTCTCGTATTTCTCGTTTCGAGTAATAATAATAATAATAGTAATAATAATAATAATAATAATAATAATAATAATAACGCGTATTATATATATATATATATATATTAAAATGTTAATTCTGTTTTTACAGCGATGATTGAACGCGACGATATACGAAATACGATTGAGTTTTGTTTTAAAGCACTTAGGGGAAGAAACCATGCGAACTCTCCGATTACGTTTCGTGGCTGCAGTTATTACAGATGCTGATGCTGCAAATTTGCCATTGTTGTTATTGTTTTTGCTGCTGCTGCTGCATATGTTGTTGTTGTTGTTATTGCTTCGGGGGTTTACTCTCTTCTTTTTTTTCTTTTCTTTTTCGATCGTAACAATTTATCGAAAATGTTTATTCATTTGAATAAATCAATAAACATATACGAAAATACGTAACACTTCGAAACGAGAAAATGACACGTTTTTATGATAAAATAACAATTTATAGAGAATGGGATATAATTAACGAACAATTTTGAAATAAATTGATTTAAATTAGTCCCTTTCCCCCTCCTTCCCCTCCCCTAAGCTCTAGCCATTTAAATTTCATCTCTCTCGCACACATACACCCTCCCTTTCTCTCGATCTTGTAATCGATTATATCGTGCTTTACACATATGCATAAAATATAGTAATAATAATAATAATAATAATAATAATAACAATAATAATAATAATATTCATTATTATGCACAATCGAAACATACTTCCTTATCATATGCACTCGACCAAGGCTCATGCATGCAGGTGCGCACGCAAACGCGAAATATTATTGAAAATCAAATTTATCATTTATACATTAATCAATGTTATTTTTTTTTTTTTAAATATTCTCTCTCTTTCTCTCTCTCTCTCTCTCTCTCACTTTCGTTCTTACTCACTCAATCCCCCTCCCCCGACATAGCTCCCATTTTTTTTTTCTTCCGTATATACTTTTCTTCCCGTTTCTCCGATTCCATTCTTTCAAAACGTATATACACATCATCTACCTACACATAAATATACATATGTGTAGATGTTATGTATACGTATCGCAGAAAAAGACATACGCTATTTACATATGAATTTTATATCTCATGTGTGTCCGCCTAAGATATTTCGTATGATTGGCAGTATGTTAAACGTGTTTTTTAATTATTTTTGTTTTGTTTCTTTACACATATACATATATATATATGTAAATGTATATGTATGTATATATTTATATATATACATATATATTGTACCGTTCGGATACGCGCGCTTTTCTATTGGTGCTCTCGTATTATAGTTTTTATTCGTCATACTTCCACATTATGCGTGTACCACGTTTGTATTTTCTTCAACCCCCTTTTCCTCCTACTTCACCTCCTCTTCTTCCTTATTATCTTCATTTCGAATTTTTTTGTCTTCTTTTCGTCAATTTGTTGCTGTCGTTCTATATTTTTGTGCGCGCTTAATTCGATCCAACGAGTTCCCGTTTCGTGTATTTCGCTCGAGATTTGTTTTCTTTTCTTTATTTTTTTTTATTTTGGAAATTTTCTTTCAATTATTCGATCGGTTTTGAAATCGATGTTAATATTTATTTTAATCTAAGTATGTGTGACGCGCTCTCGGTGGGTGTAGCACACTTAGCAGTAGTATAAGTTCATGATAAGTTTCAATAGCAGCAATGGCGACGGTAGTAAGTTTTGGTAGAATAGTTTTTTTCATTTTTCTTTTTTTTTTTCCCCTTTTCTTTTAAGTTAATAATAGCGATGACGGTGACGGTGATAGTTTTTAGTAGTAACAATCGTATTAGTAGTAGTAGTAGTAGTAGTAGTAGTAGTAGCAGTAATAGTAGTAATAGTAGTAGTAGTAGTAGCAGTAGTAGTAGGAGTAGTAGCAGTAATAGTAATAGTAGTAGTAGGTAGTAGTAGTAGTAGTAGTAGTAGCAGTAGCTGTAGTAGTTGTAATAGTAGTAGTTTTTAGTTAATAGTAGTAATGAAGTAGTTTGCCTCTTTTTTCGTAGGTGTAGTTAGTAACGGTAGTTAGCAGTGATAGTATTATAATTGTAATATATGCAGTATTTTACAAATGTTTTTAGAGAATCGTATAGAAAGAACGCGAAGATTGCCTTCTACTTGTTTTCATCACCAGTTCTTCTTGATTTTTATGTTATTCTCTCTCTCTCTCTTTCTTTCTTTCTGTTTCTCTCTTTCTCTATCTCATTTTCTCTCTTATAATATCAGCACCTTTTATGCACTTGATTTATTGATTGATTTATTTTATTAATTTATTGATTGATTGATTGATTGATTGATAGAGATTAATTGATTTATTTATTTGTCACTCAGCGATTCGACGACACATTAACGGAAATTCATGTTACCGTTTTACGAGTGCTTCGATTACGATGAAAAATCACGGCGACGCGAATACTTCTTCTTCTTCTTCTTCTTCTTCTTTTTCGTTCATCCTTCCTTCTTCGAACCCCCATTTTTTTTTTATACTTGTCAATCCGAACTCTTAACGACAGAGAAAGAGATTTAAACGATGGTGTTTGTAGTATAGAGATATTAATTTCTTTTCCATTCTTTCCTTCATTTTGTATATATATTTTTTCCTTGTTTTTTTTTTTTTGTTATTTGAATATGTTGGAGATATTTTAGTTTGTTTGCTCGTTTATTCGTTTAAAAAACAAGACAGTGGGTAATCGTTGTGTAGCAGCGATAAAGCAACGGGGGGCGGTACAGGGGGGGGGCAACAATGATCGATGTTTTTTTTTTCGAACACCGACGTGATTCCTATTCGGCGATTTTTTTATTCTCTCCTTCAACTTCTCTCTCTCTCTCTCTCTCTCTCTCTCTCTCTCTCTTTCTTTCTCTTTTTTATTCACTGTCCAACGAGTGTCGTTAGAAAAACTGCACCTACCTATTATTTAAAGTACTCGCTATTTTTTGTTTTTTTGTTTTTTTCTTTTGTTTTGTTTAAACACGCGTACGACGTATTTCACATTGTATTTTTATTTTTCACATTTAAACACGTTCCGAACGAACGAACGAACGATTCGAGGGTAATCTCGCAATTTTAGCGGCAGCTTCTCTTCTTGTTTTTTTTTTTTTTTCCCTTGAAAATCATCATCGGTTTACCTTTGATCCAATTCACCACGCACTTCCGGGGATAGGGGTAACTCTTGTATTTCTTCCTTCGGGAGAACTGTTCTATATCTTCGGAACGTTGCAATTGTGTAACAACGCAAGTAAAATATTCACTCGATAAGTTTTTTTGCAACTTGAAAAAATTCATACCCGTTCATATCATTTTCCGATTTGTCTAACCCTCGTGATTTAACAATGAAACAAAAGCGACGAACGAAGGAAAGAAAGATGATAAGAAAGATAGAAAGAGGGAGAGAGAGAGAGAGAGAGAGAATGAAAGAGAAGAAAAGAAAGATAGAACGAAGAAGAAAAACGAAGCAGTTAACGATTTCTCCTATTTTTTTTCTATTTTTTTTCCCCTTCTTTCGACAAGAAAATGAATCTGGGTTCCAAGCGTTTACGTCTTTCATTCCGATTTGAAGATCTTTTTTTTTTGTTTTGTATTTTGTAGCCTTGACAGTTGTTCTCAAGTTTATGTTCACAATGAAACGTATCCTTTTCGTAGATTACAATCCCTCTCTTTCTTTCTCTCCCTTTAGATATCTTTTTATTCTTCTTCCCCGTTGTTCCTATGATTGTTGCGTTGTGGTTGATTTTTTTTTTTCTTTTACCGTTTGTTTAATTATCGTATAAAAAGTGGACCCCTCCTCTCGTCCCGATTCGCCGATTGGAATGGCCGCAGAGAAGAAATTGTTTGAAAAAACAAAAGAAAAAACCAAAAGGAAAGCAAGCGTCCGTCGTGCTATTTGTCATCACACAAATGCGATTACGAATTTTTTAGCACGAGCGCATGATTATCCAATCGAATATATGCGATTCACTATTCCTGCATTACGTATATTCTCTTTTACATTTATTTATTTCTATATTTAATCCCTTTTTATGTGTGTAATATTTCGTTCTTAGAATCCTTCATGAAACACCCGAATTTCTTTATTCATCAAGTTTCCCCATCACACACTATCTTTCTCTTTTATTTATTTTCTCTTTCTCTCTCTCTCTTTCTCTCTATCTCTAGCTTTTTTTTATCTCGAAATGTAAAGGACCGAAAAATGAAACTTTCACACGAAACAAACCTCGTTTGCGATCGAGGTTACACGAAGAGTCACACTCGTATTTTCGTTTCACCGAGATAAGTCCTTTCTTTCTAAATCGATTCTAATCTCTCTTTGAATAATCGAATATCCTAACCCCCTTTTCCCACCCTTTATCATCACTCTCTCTCTCTCTCTCTCTCTCTCTTTTTCATAATCTTTTCATCTTTCTATCTTGTTTCGTTTAGTTTCGTTTCGTTTCGTTTCATTTCGGTTCGGTTCATCAGTTTGGTTCGTTGCGTATTAACGAGAAACCGGTCAGCCGCATTTTTCGTATCGATCCTCCTCGATTAAATCGCGTTCTCGCGATCGTGACAAGAAAGTCAATGCACGTCCCACGTGGACGATTCACGTAGACGATTCACGCACAGACCCAAAGACGCCTGGGGGCGTCCACGTCGCCGGACCACCGTCCAGGGTCCCACTTTGGCTAGCACCAGTCATCCTCGTCGCTGTCGGAATGTCTCGACCTGTTTGAAATATTTCAATAATTATTTGGAACAACTATAATAAGAAATAAAAGAAACAATAACAATCCCATTCCTCGAAGAACAAAGCTCTATACAAGGAGGACAATCGAGATACATGTTTTTGTTGAATTTCTGTTCTTGAAAATGGCTAAATACCGAGTACGATAATTATCCGCGAGGGCGGCACTGGTGTTCTTAAGGGGTTACATGGGTTTGGGACTTTCAAAAAAATTATTTTTTTTTTTTTATCTCTTTAAATTCTACAACTTATGTAGAATATTGTATTTAATTTTGAAGTCGATAGGAGTAGTAATTTAAAAAATAGAGCCTTGGGAAGTTCCACTCTTTAATGGCTCTTTTACCAGCACTCAAATCTTTAAACGCGTTTTTCTCAAAACGCTTTTTCTAAAGTCGGTTGTCAAGATTTTTCGAAAACTATTTAACCGATCTTGATGAAATTTGCTACACGTCTTCGTGATACTATTGACAAGGACTTGGACGAAGGATTTTTGTATTTTTCATTAAATCGAATTTTAGGAAACTAAAATGTGGTTCAAATTGTAGCGAAATTAGAATGTTCTTGTTAAAAACGTTGCCAAAAATCCAAATTTCAATTTTTTATTCCTTCGTCCAGTTTCTTGTTTTAAGTATTCACTAAAAGTCCCTATTTTTTCAACTGAAAAACCCTTACCGTTTATGAGTTCTGCTGTCAATGCGAAAACACTTTTTTTCGGTGGGGTCACCGTAAATTACATCGCAATGGCTGAGTTTAAAATATTTTTCAACCAAAATTTCAGAAAATGTTCTTTAAATATGTATCTTAAATGCTATAAAAAGTTTGAATAAGAATTCCATTTTTTATATAGAAAAAAAAATTGTTGAAAATATGTTATTTTTTTCTGGTTTAACCCCATGTAACCTCTTAACACTTTGGGGAGCAGCAACTTTTCTGAAAATTTACCTCATGTGGCGGGCTATTGTTTTGAAAGCGGATGTGGAAGTAAAACAATATAAATAAACTTTAATAAAGTTTATTTATTATTTAACTCTTAATATTTCTTAAAAAATAAGAATATATATATATTATTTTTCTTATTTCTTTTTCTTTTCTTTTTTCTTTTTTTTTGTTATTTTTTTACACGATTTTACTCGTGACCGGCCCCCGAAGTGAAGTTCAGATTTAACAAGGAGACCTTATGGTTATGCCTTCACGAATTTTAACGAGCTTTGGTATATTAGTAGTATACGTTTAGGGTGTTAACGTGGTAAAGTATTATATCAAAATGCGAAGCCAATTTTGAGAAAAAAGCTTTTAAAATTTTGATTTTTTTGTATACATTTTTACATTATCTTAAATGCGACCATTTATCAAGTGGCGCGCTAACGTAAGTAGTAGCGTGCTCGCTTCTCGTGCTGCTAGTTTTAGTAGTTCGAATCCTTCATCGGGAAACTGTTTTTTAATAATTTTTTTCTATTTGTTTTTAAATTGTTTTTTCATAAATCTTAATTTTTAAATATATACAGGAAAGAGAAAATTATTTATTACAAAAAAATTAGGAATAAATAATTTTTTAACATCTTGCGCAAATAATAAAGGAAAATTGATTTTACTTGAATTACAGTTAATATTTCATTTTTTAACAGGTATATGAAAAAGTATCTTCAATATACTAATAAATAACAATCGTATGTATTCTAATTATTAACTATTTCATGTATAATATACCTGTTAAAAAATAAAATAGTAACTATTATTCAAGGATTAAAGTTTCGTTTATTATTTGCGCAAGATGTCAAAAACTTTATTGTTTTAAATGTTTTTACGATAACTACCACTCTGGGACCTGCGATTAGTAAATATTAATAAATGTACAATAAATCTTAAAACTCATGGATATAAAAAAATTATACATGAAATTGTTAATGAGTAGAATATATAGGATTGTTATTTGTTAATATATTGAGAGAAGATTTATCTATTTTCATATACCTGTTAAAAAATAAAATGTTAACTGTAATTCGAGTAATCGATTTTCCTTTATTATTTGCGCAAGATGTTAAAAAATTATTTATTCCTAATTTTTTTGTAATAAATAATTTTCTCTTTCCTGTATATATTTAAAAATTAAAAATTACGAAAAAAACAATTTAAAAACAAATAGAAAAAAATCATTAGAAAAAACTTTCTCGATGAAGGATCGAACCACCAACTATCAGCACGAGAAGCGAGCACGCTATAAACACTTGATAAACAGTCGCATTTAAGATAATATAAACATGTATACAAAAAATTCAAAATCTTAAAAGCATTTTTCTCAAAATTGACTTCGCATTTTGATAAAATACTTTACCACATTAACACCCTAAAGGTATACTACTAGTATACCAAAGCTCGTTAAAATCCGTGAGGGCACCGTAAGGTCTCCTCGTAAGTACGTGTGCTTTTATAAATAAATAAATGAATAATAAAACAAATGAAATAGTTCTCTTTGATGTTTTTCGAGGAAAAACCAGACCATAAGAATCGACGCGCTCTCTAGTGGCAATAGAAATAACCCTCTCATTGTGAATATTGTAGCCACATTTATAACACTGCGATCGTCCTCCTTGTATATAAGCTCCGTGCCTCGAAGTTACGCGAAATTGGTGTCAGATTGACGATAATAATTTAAACTTTAACTTTTAGGGATTGTTTTGTCTGGCGCCGGCAGGATTGACTCATCGTCAGATCATTTTCTTTGTCACGTTTACCAAACTCTGTATTAATGGTTTATCTCGTAAAATAATAAATAAATGAATAAATATTGTCGTTAGACACCGATCTCACACACATTTGTTTCATACTTGTGCACACTCGCATTCCTACGTGTATGATACGTGTCAGATTACTTCGTTTACTCTTTCAATTAGAAAAAAAACGAATATTTCATTACAATTAACGATCAAATGAAAAACCGCGTAATTCCGAGTTCGCATAAATCGAAAGACTACCTCAAAGTATACAATTTTATATGAATAATCAAATTATTCGTATCTTGGAGTATACTAACAAGTGATACGCGCCTATAGGCGCTGTACGCTACAAATGTGCATCTCGCATAGGGCGTCTATAGGCGGTGTTCGCAAATCAAAGGGATAAAAACATTGAACAATTAGATAAAGAAACATAATATATGTAAACAACGAAAAAGAATAAAAAGATTGACCTTGGCAAACGTTGCTTTGACTGGGGCTGCGGTTTGTAACCGTTCGGCACGGGGCTAGGAAGTAGACGACCTCCTCGACCTATTGCAACAGCCTGCTCGAAACTGAGCGGGCAGTGGCTCGGTTGCATAGGTGGTTGCATATGACCGGTAGTTGGATGTGGCATACCGATCTGTACGACGGGTGGTACATGCGGAACTCCTCCTACCATGAGCGGCCCATGAGTCGGCGATGCGTTAAGCTTCGGAAAATTAATATTCGTTGGCTTTAATTGCAACGTCGAAGGTTTGCTCGGGGTAGGTGGTAACCGACGACCTCTTCTAGCTACCAAAACCGGATAGCTGTGTTGATGCGACGGATGACGATGTGGGTGATGAGGATGTGCTGGTGTACGACCACCAATCGGACTTGGACTCCTCGAGCGTTGTTCCAAGCTGGTAGTACCGTAATGTTGACCGCGTTCTATCCGATGAACTGGACTAGGTGATCTCGCGGGACTCGTTGATGCGCTCCAAGGACCTGATAAGAAATTCTCCTTCTTTTCATTTTACCCACGTTTCATCATTTTATCGATTCTCGATATCGAATTTATTTAACAGGTGTGTCAATATACCAGTCACTCGTCAAAGTATTTCAACACTTGTCATACCTCTATATCTATATAATACTTTGTATATAATTTGTTATTGTATATATACTTTATTATTAATTTATAATATTAATTAATATTTATTATACTTTATATGTTGTTATTGTATTATATTTTAATGTATATAATGTATTTACTTTAAAGTATTTCATGGCAAGTGTTCAATTACTGTTGCGAGTCACTGTATATATATATAAATGATTTATGTAGGTAGTAGGTAATAGATAGTAGGTATTATATATATATATGTATATAAGTAGGTAGGCATCTTTTTTTCTAGTAGCCTCGTCTTGTTCTACTTTAAGTAAGTAATGTTGCGTCGATAAATGAAATTCGACCTAACAATGGCTTGCTAGATAACGCTACTACTTTTTCCGTAACAGCAAATGTTTTTATTTATTTTGCCATTCGTCGGACTCGCGCCACGCTTGTAAGGCATTGTTAATTTTTTTTTTGCCAATCCTATTATTTAGGTGCAAATCGGACGATGCATCGAATGCATGTTGATCCGTGCTTCTCCCGTCTACCTAAAAGGGGGCAGGGGGGAGTAAAATAAGTTAGAGTGAAGCCAAACAAAGTGAATAATTTCGTACATGCCATAAGTGCAAATATGATCTTCGATAGAAAATTTTTGATAAATATACACATATATGTAGATATATGTATGTATGTGTATACATACATGTATATTACGTACATAATTATACGTCAATGTTTTCAAGCTCGTTCCGTGTATAAAGCGTGCGATTACGACTAAAGATGGCATCGGGGACGTTCTACTTTCGATGGATTTGCTAAATAAAAAAAGAACACACTATACTTTTGTATACCAGACAACTATGTAAGTAAGTAAGTAAGTAAGTAAGTAAGTAAGTAAGTAAGTATGTGCACTTTTTTTTAATACAAGACTAAAAAATACGATCTAAGTTTACACACGTGAAAGAAAATAAGGGCTGTAAATTGTAGTGTCCGATGGTAATAACTGTAAAGCGATGTAAAAATGGTCTCTAAATTGAACAAAGTTTCAACTTACAATGAATATATTTATGTAAGTATGTTTGTATGTATGTATGTGCGCGTGTAGGTGTATTTGTATAATTAAATAAAAGGATAAGGTGATAAAAGACAAGACGAATAAAAGCCAAACGAACATCGAACATACATAAATACAAAATTACATATGACATGACAAATTTGCGTTGGATAAGGGGAACGAAACGGAGTTGCGAAAGAAATTACCATCGTCGTAATAGTCGCAGTGGTCGTAATAGTCTGTTGTGTAGGCGCATAACAGAACAAAATGAAGAAACATATTACATCGAGTTAAAATACATTGAGAGCCTCTTTTTGCCTCTTGCGAAATAACCATTTATAGCGACATTCATAATTAATTAATTCGAATCACAGACACGAATCCTTGAATGACTAAATAAAATTTTCCATCTAATCCGATTGACACGTTGACTGCCACCCGCATTTCACGTGATTTTTTCTTAATGCGTTTCAATATTATTTACAGCAGATAAGGTTAATTGTATAATGGTGTTTAATGCACGGCAATCAACGTGTTTAATATTATATCGAAAGGAACAGGGATTGAAAGTAAAGAAAAATAGGGGATATGATTCGTGGCTCTGATCCTTTGATTTCTTTTTTTTTGTTTTCCTTTTTTTATTTCTGCGTAAACGTGTTTTATAAGACGGAATTTGTTTTGTTTGTTTATCTAAGTTTTTACTTTCTTATTTTTTGGTTTTACTTTGTTCTCGTACGAGATTAATAATAAAATTGAAGATACACACGCACGCACGCACGCACGCGCACACTCTCACGCACGTATCGCACGATCATCACGTACCTCGCATCTTATGTCGATTATATTGTAAAGAATGTGGATGATGATGATGCCTCTGAATTTCGACGACGTTGCTAACCGTGTCGCTAAAGCCTGGTCCTTCGTGATAATATCCATGATGGTCGTGCCTGTGTCGCCTTGGCGATGGCGATCTGTGCATGACCGGTGAATGTCTTCTATTTAACATAAAAAAAATCGATTATTATTATAAATCAAATGACATTTATATTGATTTTACGTATCATTCGTTTTTAGCCAATTGTTCAAACAAGATTTATTCGATTTTAATGTGAAAAAATATTAGGTACCGCGTATGAAATGTCGGATTTTAAAGTTAATATATAAAACGTCGTATCTTTTTTCAAAATCTGTTTATTTATTCAAAATAAACTCTATTTGTTTAAATACACTTTTCCCAGCGAGATTATAACACACAGATGCCTGTCTTAACAAAATTCTGATCTTTAGAATCAATAAACTCTGATATGGACTTTTTCAGACTGTCTTCATTTTTATAGACTGTTTAGCACGTAAAAACTGTTGTAAATGTTTAGAAAAATAAAAGTTAGTTAGCGAAAGATCCGGTTAATAAGATAGGTGCGGCAAAATTTCATATTTTATTTTATTTAAAAAAATCGGGCTAATAGTAATGAAAATATGTTTAATTGATCAAGCTTATTTTGCTTGGTTAATTAGTGCTGTATCCACTTAACCATTTTTTTCATCTTGTTAATTTCAGAAAGGTGTCGTAATATTGTTGTATGGTCAATTTTCATTCTACAAGCAAGTACCCTTGTAGATATAGTTGGATTCGTTTCTACCAATGTTTTCAGAGCATCATTTTTTACAGACGTTTTGGGTCTTTTTCTAAAAGGGAAAATTCAGGAGATCGAAGTTTTTCAAAGCAACGATGCATTTTTCGATTGTTAACAGTACTCTCCAAACGCCTGGTTTATATTGTGTGCAAATTTTGCAGCATTATTACCAAGTTTATACTCATATATAAAAATTACACGAATATCGGTTGAATTCATATCTTTACAAAATTTAAAAAATAATTAAAAAATTGAACACTTTTGAGAAAATCTGCTTTGTTGAAATGTGACTCTGGCAATGGACAGTACGACCATAAACAAAATTATGCCAAAAACAAGAAAATAACGAAAATGTAAAGAAAATCCGACATTTCATATGCATTAACTTAATATTAAGACATTTATTTATTTTTTAATTAAAGATATATCATCTTAAGCTGATTTTTTATAATATAATTTACTTGTAGACAAACAAGTAAGATCGACCATTTTGTATAATGCCATAAACAAAGAAACACGATTATTATTTTGGTGGAAGAATATTGATCGGTAGAAAGTAAACAAAATTAGACTAACGATTAGAAGTTTAATAAATGAAAATCTGATAATACCTTAAGCTTGGCGATCTTGAATGATGTCTCGGTGGATGCGTCGAAGGATGATGGGGGTGAAGTCTCTCACCATAAGTCGTTAAACTCTCGATACTACCGGCACGTGAGTCGCTAACTACGACATTCTGCAGGTCCACCTAAACGAATAAAATTAATCAGTCGTATACTTGATCGGTTTAAGAATCAGCCGATTAGGAGAACTTTTTTGTTCTTCTTTTCTTTTTTTATCTCTTTTTTTTTCTTCTTCAATTCTTTATTTTTTAAATACATTTTTGGGGTGTCGACGATTCTTTGACCGCGTTTGACACGATTTCAGAAAAACCGATTCTCGCTTGAGACGCCTTTTGCCTCCGATCGTGAGCCCATGTTGCGTGTAACGATTAAAGCTTTTTTTTTGTTTTTTTTTTTTAACTCTTTATATTCCCTAATTATGTGTTTTTATTAAACATAGAATATAAATTGAGCCGTTTAAACATTTTGAAAATGATTTAATAAGTCCATTTCTTGTTTTTTTTTCGCTAAATGTTTTTAATAAACAAAATTTTAGTTTGCCCAGTTTCAAAATAAACGGCTCAATTATCGAGAAAAACGGGTATGCAAAATAATTACTGATAATTATTCGATCAGACTGAGACACGAGTCCAAGAAATTGAAAAACAAAATTGTATTCTCATGATTTTTACCCATAGATTATTCAAATAATAAAATAAATATCTTTAAATTTGTATTACTATTAAAGAGTTATTATACACACAAAAATTACCAGCATTTACACATACATACATGCCGGTATCTCGAAATAATGAATGAAATAATAAATAGCAGAGTATAATCATCGATGTACAGACGTGTATATATAAATTAATTTACTTTTATTATTATTGAGCTTTAATTTTATTTTCTTTCTCTATTCTTTTCTTCAATTAAAAATCAATGTTGTTGTTAATAATAATAATAATAAGCATGCAACTTTCCAACAAAAATCTCACCGCATGCAATCATGCACATTTCCAGTTATATTCTGCGTGTTTATACGCTCGGGTGGATAAATGACAAGTAGAGTGAAAGAGAAAGAGAGAGAAAAAAAGAAAAGAAAATCAAGAAGAAGAAGAGAAAGAGGAAGTGTGTGTGTGTGAGTGTGTTTTGAGAAAGAGATAGAAAGTGAAGATAAAAGATCCACACCGAGCGATAAATGTCGTTCCAATTAGGTGCGTTGGTACTTACCAGGATACAATGTGGATACGAAACATTTTTTTTTGTTTAAGACAAATAGACAAACATACTGACAGACAGACAGACAGACAGACAGATAGAAGATGATAGATATATGGTAAGAATTTCAAAAGAATAGAAATGAAAATGGAAAGATAGATAGATAGATAGATAGATAAATAGATAGAAGATATATTAAATCGGAGAACGAAGCAGTCCATTTCGTCGTCTCGTCGACGATGACCACATCGTTTCGCCGAACGTTCCTAGGGCTGAAAGCAGCTAGGGACAAAGGGTGGGAGGTTCTCTAATGTAGACTTAGAATCTCTAAAGAAAATTAAATCTCTCCTGAGAGATTCGCCGGTCTCTAAAGAGCCTCGTGTCCAGGTGATGCATTTTTTCGTTTCGTTTCGTTTAGTTTAGTTTCTTTCTCTTCTTTTTATTATCAATCTTTTTTATCTTTTTTTTATTATTTTTTTTCTCTATCATTTTCCAATTGTAAGTTCGAACACGTCCGAATAGTTTCTGCGTGGTTTTGTTTTTTTTTTCTGTTTTTTTTTTGTTTTTCTTTTTTAAGTTCTTTGAGTTGTTTCGGTTCTTGAGTCACGACATCACGCGCAATACTTTTTCGACAGATCGATCGAAACGGATATTGAGAGAAGAAGGCGGGTGTTATTCATTGGTCATAAGCTATCGTGGATATTATTATGAGGCTTTTTGATCCCGGACACGTAGGACAGGAGGATATTTGTTGATTCGAATTAATGGGTTTTTGTCGTTTCTAATATGATCTAATTATAATATAACGGGATTTCTTTTTTTTTTTGTATGTTTGTATGTAAGTATGCTTTGGGAACATTTTTGTTTTTTCTTTTTTTTTTTGTCAGAAGCTACGTATGTATGTATAAATACGTACGTAATTAAATAATTAAATAATTAATTAAGTAAGTAAGTAAGTAAGTAAGTAAGTAAGTAAGTATATAAGTGTGCAGAACGTTCAGATCTAAGGGTGATTCTCTAATAGATTCTAGCGGGTGTCTTAAATGTTCTCTTTGGGAAACACATGACGTAAGTTTGCACGTTCTAATCTACGAATGAACGGTTCTCTATCGTTCTAAAAGGTATATAGTATATATATATAATGTATGTTATATACTAAATGTATATAATAATAGTAATAATAAAAAAAAGAGGCGTGTATATGTAATAATATTTTTCTATAAATTATTTTTTTTCTCTCTAAAAAAAGAAAGTCAAACAAGGATCAAGACAATCCTAAATAATCATTCTAAAAGGATTTGAAATATTTTGTTCACTTATTAAATGTACAACGAAACTTAATTAAAGCAACACACCCTAAAATCAAAACTTTCCAATTCGTTATTTAAAAATAGAACATCGTCTGAACACGCCTTGTGTGTAAGTTCATTGAATATAGGTTAGTCGAATTAAAAACAAACAAAAAATATAAGATAAAAAAGAGAGATGGTTTTTTAAGATTCGCTCAGAAGTACGCGTCTTTGATTAGTATGAAACGAACGATAGTAGCCCGTTATATTAATTATATATGTACGTATATAGATATATAATATATATATTTATATATATATTGGATTGTCTGATAAATTTGTGCCAATTTTTAAATATAGAATGAGTAGCTCAAAAGTCACTAGATCAATTTAAAATATAATAACATTTTCTTATATTAATTATTTACAATATCGAGAACCAAAATGCCAATTGAAGTGTACAC
>NW_014569835.1:70046-77325 GCF_001313835.1 Polistes canadensis
TATATATATATATATATACACATATACATATATACATATGTATATAACTTGGTTTTAGAGAAGACAGAGAGAGAGAGAGAGAGAGATAGGGCTATTCGAAAAATCTGACTCGAAAATATGGGGAAATTTACTGCGGAATTGGATCGAGCCGAGACCTTGTGGTAACGGATCGAGGAGCGAGGTGCGTAGGTGGTCTGGTGTTGGTAGTACGAGGGTGGTCGGTGATCATGATGATGATGGTGATGGTGGTGGTGGTGGTGGTGATGGTCATAGTATTGATCATTGTCGGTATCGTAGTATTGGTCGTGATGGTGATGGTAGTAGTAGTCGTGATCCTGCTGGGAGGGCACCTCAGCCAGCAATGGCTCTAGCTCGGGGGCGCGATCCTCGCCATTAACTACGAGTACAACCCCAGACCCACCCCCTCCCTGGCTACTCTCTCCGCTGCTGCCTAGTATATCGTACTGGTGGGACATCTTCCAGTTCACCTTTTTGTTTCTGAAATTCACACACATTTATAGCTTTAATATATTTTTAATCAATATATGGACCGTTTATTTTGAAAATGATTTAAGTTCATTTTCTTCTTGTTTTGAGAAAATTACAAGTTTGCATATTAGTTAATTTCAAAATATTTATTAATTATATCAAATTTGACAATGTTTCTATTAATTTATCGATATGTAATTTGATTATAGACTAATTTAACTAAAATAATGTAGATTTACAGGCTGCAATTGGACTTACACCACTTTCAAAATTAGTCAATTGTTCAAATCGTTTAATTTCAGTTTTGAAAAATCAAATATCACTTCAAATATATTTCATATTAATCCAATTTTGTTTACAAATAATAGCAAGAAATAAAATAGAAGCAGAATTTTTTATTTTGAACAGTAATTATATTGATAAATTCAACATTATTAGTAGTATTTATTTATGCTCTTCATGTGGCAGTGTTTTTAAATATTTATGATGCACAGGAAGTATATAGTGTAATAACTGCTTGATATTTTTATATTTATTCGTAAGTAATAAGCATAGCATCGTGATACAAATGCACCAGGCGATTTTTTCAAATTTTGACTGGTCTTTCCGGACATGTAGGTGATCAATTTTAAGTCGTAAATTCTGTGTCTTTCATCAACATTTTATATAAAATAGTATATGGTGCACTTTTTCAAAACCTTATCCAACATATTTGCAACCAATTTACCTTTTTTTTTATTATTGTTTCTTGTTATCTGTTTTTTGATTGCGTTCTATAGGTTCTTCGTTGAAACGAAATTCTCTCATTTCATTTCATGTAAAATGAATTTATTATGTTGTTTACACTGTTTTATAATATCATAATATACACCACTTTCATAATGAATGGTTACGCAATTTCTTTTACCGGCCAATTTTAAATTGGATAAAGCATTGACATTTTGTAAGAAATTAAATACTAACTAGTTATAAATAGAAAGTTTATATTAAATTAAGTATAAATCACGTGATATCTCATTTTTTTTTAATAGACTTTCAAAATAAACGGTCCAATTATTACAATCGTATATATACACACGTTCTTAGTATTATTTATATTATTTATCGGAAATTGGGTATTTCTTTTTATTTAATATTATTGCGCGATCGATAATAAGATTAAGGGGTTACATGGGTTTACACCGAGAAAAAATAGCATATATTAAAGAATTTTTTTTTTCTATATAAAAAATGGAATTCTTATTCAAATTTTTTATAGCATTTAAGTTACATATTTAAAGAACATTTTCTGAAATTTTGGTTGAAAAATATTTCAAACTCAGCCATTGCGACGTCATTTCCGGTGACCCCATCGAAAAAAGGTGTTTTCGCATTGACAGCAGAATTCATAAACGGTAAGGGTTTTTCAGTTGAAAAAATAGGGTCTTTTAGTGAATACTTAAAACTAGAAACTGTGGACGAAGGAAAAAAAAATTGAAATTTGGAGTTTTGGCAATGTTTTTAGCAAAAACATTCAAAATTTGCTACAATTTGCACCACATTTTAGTTTCCTAAAATTCGATTTTAAGAAAAAAACAAAAATCCTTCGTCCAAGTCCTTGTCAATAGTATCACGAAGACGTGTAGCAAATTTCATCAAGATCGGTTAAATAGTTTTCGAGAAATTTTGACAACCGACTTTAGAAAAAGCATTTTGAGAAAAACGCATTTAAAGATTTGAGTGCTGGTAAAAGAGCCATTAAAGAGTGGAACTTCCCAAGGCCATCTTTAGAATTACTACTCCTATCGACTTCAAAGTTAAATACAATATTCTAGATGAGTTGTAGAATTTAAAAAGATAAAAAAAAAAATAATTTTTTTGAAAGTCCCATATCCATGTAACCCCTTAAAAGGATTCTATTGTATTTAATTTCCTGCGAAATTATATGTATTCTATGTTATATATTGGTAAAACTTGAAATCCATTAATGTGCACATTGTCTAGCTAATCTGCAGATTTACTGATTTTGAAATATCTTTACGCCAAACAACAATATAAGACAATCTCTTGATACTGGGCAGGCAAGGTTTTTAGAAAATTTCACTGCAAATTTCAATGTAACACGAATAACTGTGCTTTATTATTAATTAATATGATTTTATTCGAATACGAATAAATTCGAATGAATCATCCTTGATCATTATCAACATATTTATAAGAAATCTTGATTAATTGTTCCAATTAAAAATACCCAATTTATGATAACAGAAAATAAATATTTAATTAAACATAAATAAGTATCTTAGGGAATTTGGACATTCAAAAGAACTAGAATTTCGTTTTGACTAGTTGGGCGTTTCGTCCCTTTATTAGGACTTCTTCAGCAATTTAATTACTAAAGTTCAGCGTCTTTTTTATTTAAACAGACATACATTTTTTAAATATTCAAAACCCTTTGATGGTCTAGATTGAAACAGTTTTATTGAGTGTTCAAATATAACGGATCAAGAGATAACGAAGTGTAGATGTATAGGGTTTTGAATATTAAAAAAATGTATGGCTGCTTAAATAAAAAAGACGCTGAACTTTAGGGATTAAGGTAACATCTAATATTTTATAATGTATGGGTCTCATGTGTAATTCACAATATTAAAATAACAAAAAAAAATAAAATTTGCAGTTACTGAAGAAGTCCCAATAAAGGAACGAAACGTCCAACTAATCAAAACAAAGTTCTAGTTCTTTTGAATGTTCAAATTCCTTAAGATACCTATTTATTAATAATTTTATTTTTAGAGACGAGAGAAACAACTAATTGAATAGAATTAAACAAATAGACTTTTATTATACCTGATGCTACGCTGTCGTCTTTGCTCGGCGGCTGCTAGGGCCCCTAAGGTCCCTTCCTCCTCGTCACGGAAGTCCTTGTGTTGATCATGCTTCGTTTCCGTTGTGGGACGTATCACGGGTTCGAGGCTGTTCGCTCTACTTCCGGTTGTGTGGCTATTTCCGGTGTGGTTAACCACCGCCATGTCCATCAGGCAGTTGTAGAGGGTCGATTGCTAAATTCGAATGTGCGAAAAGCACATCGTTGTGGTCAGATCAGCTGATCGATAGATTTTTCGTTTCGACGATTTATGCTTTTTTTTTTTTTTTTTTATTCTCGATGATTATTATTTCTCTTGCGTAGTTATATCAACATGACGCATACAAAATGCATTACTATGTACAGGCACATACAGGCTTTTTTATTTGTTCTTTTTGTTCTCTCTTCGTATGCTTTGCTCCCGTTCGCGTGACACATCTTCGAGATTTGTTTGGGCCGATCGATTTTGGTTTAATCGATCGAAATACAAATAGAAAATAGTTCAAGAAAATAGAAAGAGTGACAGAGAGAGAAATAGAGAGAGAGAGAGAGGTCAAATATATATATACATGTATTATATATATCATAAAAAGGAGTTAGAAATCGATAGATACATGAATAGATAGATAGATAGATAGAAGAAATATAGATAATAGAAAGAGCATTCATTGGTGAATAGTAATAATAAAACGTCGATATAGAGAAAATTGTTTTGCAAAATCTCAATAAACGAGATGCCATGCGGATATATTGTTAAATGCAAACGCGACAGTGCGTTCAGTGTAAGAAATATTAAAATAATCGAGAGATATTATCTGAGAGAAAAATAGACAGAGAAAGAGAGACAAAGAGAGAGAGAGAGAGATAGAAAGATATATAGACAGAAACGCGTGTATAAAAAAAGAAACATTAGATCGGTGTCGTAATGAAAAGAATCGGTGATCAGTTAGTTTGTTGCGTGTTAATTTGGAAAGCCTGTATATGTTTGTCATGATTTCTCACTATTAGAAATGTTAATTTTTTTTTTTTTATTCTATTAAATTATGTGCGTTTTTTTTTTTTTAGCGTTGTTACGAGTAGGTATTATTACCATTTATGCGAGACATACAGAGAGAATTACATATTCGATGAGTTTGAAATGACACTGCATAAATGCAAATTATTAATAAGCATGCAACACCAATGAGAATTGGACGAATTGTCGACAAACATTTATTTATTCCTAAAGTTCGATCAATTTTACGATTGAATTATTAATTTATTGTATCGATTAAGATAGTCGAGTTCATGGAATATAATGTATGTCGATGATTCGTCATATTAATGTTGAACATTTACACATATGTACACGTAAACACGTAACACGACGACGAGTTACCATAAAATTGTCACGAACAAACACAACACGTTGGACGTTTAAATCCGATGTTGAATTATGCAAGCTGACGAATACAATCATTACAAATCGCAAGCTGACAAGAATTGTTGTTTACAAGTATTACGGACGTGAAAAGGATTTACTAAAAGGGATATTCATACTAATTAATATACAACTGATCGTTGATCTTACGATTGGATAATTAATTAAACAACATGCGATACGAATAAATCATACCATTTGCAATGCACTCGGTGTATCGTTTAACATCTTACTCGTTTGCGTACGCTTTTAGGAAAAATTTACTTCTTTTTTTAATTGTCCAAAATAATTATCAATGATTTTTTTTGTTCAATTTAAAAGCGTACGTAAGAATAAATTAATTGGATGCTCACGATCGTGCGAGTGCCGATTAAATGTAACTAATTCTACGTTTTTTTTTATTAATACCTCGATTCAAAAATAATAATAATAATTATTAAAAAAAAAAACATTATTTATATGCCCACACGGAGATGTTTGATTATCATCATCATCATCAGATAAGCTTCTTTCATTTGCGTAGATTACAATGATGACGATTAGGAAAAAACGATTTTGGTTGTTCACAGCTTTCTTCCTTTTCATCGTTTCCAAAATCAATATAATAAGTATTTTATGTGTTAGAGTTGGTGGGTGTAGTTTTCTTTTGTTTTTTGAGATTAAGATAGAAGATAGATAGATAGATAGATAGATAGGGAAAGAAAGATAGAAAGATAGATCTAACAACTACATAACATTATCTCATTAATAATTAATTGATACTATTTTTTTATTTAATTATGTTTGTGTGGTGTGAGTGAGTAAGTAAGTTAATAGTATTCGTGTTTATTAATAATACTGTATCAAAATATTCGATTAATTATTTATAATATAAAGCAATTGGACAAATTCGAGCATTACTATGAAAACTATCTACTTTGATTACAATAATCGAAATAATCTAAACAATCTAACAAGGATTAAACTCACTACTCTACTTTCCATTTAATGTTTTAACGAAAAGAAAAAAGAGATCTATAAGAAATTAGATAGAAATATATATTTAATTATCTATCTATATATATACGTAGAAAAGAAAACGAAAAATAAAACAAAAACGAACAATTAGTTAAGCCGAACGACAGGATCTAATTTTTCTAATACTATTTCAAATATTAAGAGCTCTAAACGGGTAATTAAATGCTTCCCGATAACTATTAGCATTATTTCTAATCTATCTAAAGGACAATTAAAAATTTAATAATAATAAAAAAAAAATCAAATCAAATTCAATATCTAATATTCGATCTAAAATCGATCTCATCTATCTTTGATAAAAATAAAAAGAGATAGATAGATAGATAGATAGATAAAATTCTAATGTAACAGGCGGCAAAAATAATATTATATTAATATTTATAGGTAATTTTACTCGAGGCAAAAGGCGAGAGCTCTATTTTTTTTTTCTTTTTTTTTTTACTTTCGATGACTAATTTTTGCTCGACATTTTTTGTAATTTCTTTTTCTTTTCTTATTTTTTTTTTTTCTTCTTTTTTTGAATCTAAAAGGATTTGACGTACTAATTTTTTACTTACACACACCTATGTCATATCGTATGGGGCCAAAGGATCGATTCACGTGGACACACATATTATGCGAACTCACGTGATTTCGACACGATCACTATGAAAATGATCACGCGTTTCGATTTTATATACATCATTTATAATAATAACATATATTTAATTGTATATGGTTTTGTTTCTTTTCAATTCGTAAGTAAAATTGTTAAGTATTTTTTTGATTTAATATAGAAATTCGATGGTTCGATGTATTTGTATAAAATCGAAACAATATCACAGACTATAGTTGATTATTCTAGGTATATATAAATATATATATATATATACATTGGTACATATGTATAATATATATACATATATATGTATAGTTATTAAAAAAGTAAACGTGCTATTATAAGAAAAGGATCTCTCTGAAAGGAAATACTAAATATCTAAGTTTCTATAATAAACTAATCTTAAAGATGCTATAGTAAGGATTATCGTCTAATACAATAAGTGTGTGCCTAAGAAAGAGAAGAAAGATCGACTTGTGTGATAAGTGTATTTTGACAAAAGCACAACCGTTGTTGTATCTTTTATTTTAAAACAATGATTTAATAACAAAATATACAGAAAAGAAAAATAAATTATTATATTGAGCAATGTATAAAAATGAATATTAATTAAAAATTATATATTGAAAATTGAAAATTAAATTATTATATATAAATGGAAAAAATAAAGATTTATCTTTTCTTCCAAGAAAAAAAAAAAAATGATTTCGAGTTGAATTATTTAAACAATATCAACGACAGTTGTGCCGTTTTTTCATTGGCGTGAAATTGTGACTGTCTACTATCAAATGAAAATAAAATACAAAACGTAAATGCATACGAATTGTATGGGTTTAAACGTAAATCGTGTTTAAGTGTTTAATATTGATTTGAGTGAGATAGAAATATATATTTATATATATATATATAT
>NW_014569835.1:77753-79988 GCF_001313835.1 Polistes canadensis
ATATATATATATTTAAATGTGTATAATATAGTTAAAAGGAAACAAAATGAATATTAAAATGAGAATTAAAAAAAAAAAGAATATGATATAAAGATGATATAAGTAAGAGAAAAAGTAAGTACTACCGCCTGGGCTGCAGGACTTTGCCCAGCATTATCGTTATCGATAAGATCGTTATCGTTCTGGAAAATAAAGAAAAAAGACACAAAGAGATGATTGAGAGCTGCGTGAACATCCTCTTGTCTTCGTAGTATAATTTTAAAATATTTTTCCATTTTTTTTTCTTTTTTGTAAATCACCTCTATTTATCGGATACGCCTACGATAATAGAAATGAAATTCGTTTTGTATTTTTCGTCCATTAGTTAAAATATAAAAATGAACTTTCAAACCTCGTGTTGGTAGAATTTCTTCTAAAAATGTATCATCATTAAGAAGACAACAAATATATTACAAATATATATATATAATATATCAATTTAAATGCATCAAAAAATATTTGGTTTCTTTGTTTTTTTTTTTTTCGGTTCTAACTTTTAACTAATCTTAAATCATTCAAAACTGCACACAGTTTCTTAACTATCTATTTAAACATTAATTAGTATTCTCGAGTCGATCCATTCGTTGTATTTTTTTCTCGTATTGTTTTTATTTATAAATTATTTAATTCGATAAAATAATTAATTATCCTTTTATGATAAAGATATTTTTCTGTTTTTGTTGTAAAAAAGTGTTCGTTAAAGTTATTAACGTTAATGATTGTTGTGAAAATTTGACATGTTCTAAAATAAAATATATCAAAAAATCATTAATCACTTATATTTTTCATAGATTAAATCAATTTTATATTCCAATATACCAAATGAACAAATGAATCAACTTGAGATAATCTACTATATATATATATATTAAGTTTCTAATTAAAATTATATATCGTTCACAGGAAGGGTCACACATTGAACTTCTTCTACGGATATCGACTTTACTAATTCGAAGTTAAAGGTACAAAATTTGAACCAACGTTTTATTTCAATCAAATCGACAAAATTCCACAACTTAATGAAATTAATCGATAATGTTTACCGTCCCAGTAAAGAAATCCTTAGAAATATGTTAATCGTATTTTCATCGAAGATTGTTAATCGATCGATGAATTGTAAATCGATCGATCGATTATAAAATTGAGATTTATTCAATGGGATGGAAAAAACCGAAAATTGAACGCCTCGGAAAAATTTTCGTTTCCTATTCAGATACATATGAATTCTTTGAAAATTCTCAGCACTACTCAGCACACAGAGGTAGGTAAGTAATATATATAGGTATATATATATATATGTAGGTATATAGCGCCGGGAAAAAAATAATTAGGATTGTTTTAGGAATAATAATCGTTTTAGGATCGCCCGAGTTCGAGATTTTGTTCAATTGTTTTTGTCAACAACAACAAAATTATTTCTTAAGAATAAAATTTCTTTAGAATACAAATCATAAAATTAGGAATTCGAATTTCGAGCGTTCCCAATTGAAGGAAAAGGTTGACTATCGAGCTACTTTGGATGATCAAGTGGAAAATCGCTATTTGAAAAAGAATAAACCGGTTTCTTTTCGAACCGGTCGTGTAAAAATCCTACCACGAAAAAGCCAACGACAAAAACATCTATTGTTAAGTGATTAAACCTCATCGAATCTTCCATCTTAATCGTCTTTACAATCCTTCCATTGCCATATAATTCGTTCAATCGAATCTGTTTTAACCTATTGATCAAATCTTTAGGATCGTTTTAAGAATTTCTAAACGAAAGATTGTAAAGATTAACGGAAAAGAGGAAGAACGTTGAAGATCTTTCGAATGAGATTTAGATTTATTTTTCTTACACGTTTAATAAGATAAACGTGTTCGAGGGAAGACTCACCTGTCCGGATGGTTTTTCTCGACCAAACTTCGTCGTCTTCCAATTTTCAATTATCATGAGAGCGACGTATATCTTACCGACGGTGAGCTTTCCTCTGCCTACCTCTAAATAAACAAAACAATATTATCAATTTAATTATCAATATTCTTGTCCAAAAAATATATTAATATATAAGTCTCAAAGGGAATTATAGACGGTTAATAAATCTGATGAACAATTTATTTTGAACTAGTTGTACGTTTCGTCCCTTACTGGGGACTTCATCAGCAACTAAAAATTTTTATTATGACTTTTTAATAAATATAAACATTACAATAAAT
>NW_014569835.1:80843-93888 GCF_001313835.1 Polistes canadensis
CGTCTATAATTCCCTTTGAGACTTATATATTAATATTATCAATATAGAACAAATGTGGCAGTAAAAAAGTGTTCAAACGATAGATTTAATAAATAATTTACCTTCGTCTCTAGGTATCAAAAGGTCCAACATCTTTTTCGCTTGCAGAGGCCAAATACTTCGAATAGTATCTCGAAGTTCCTCGTTCGCTTGTCTCATTTCATTCGCTGGAAAAAAATAAATTCGAAAAGATAACAAGCGGATGATTTGTATATACGTGATTAAGATAAAAATATCTATTAGGTTAGGTTGAAAATTTCTTTGAAAAAAAAAAAGAAAATATTAGAACAAATTATGAAGAAAAATCAATAAAAAGTCATAGCAGAAAAAACTAACCGCATCTCATTTTAATACTAAGATCCTCTCGTATCAGTGCGAAAAGTGTAGTGGTAAAGTTGACCTTCCCATCGGAATCGACGGGCATGTTCATTCTGATGAGTTTCTTGTATGCTAGCCTGTTGGGACACTTTTGACCAAACCCCAACGGTGGATCCATAACTTTGAGCATGTCGTAGACCTCGTTGTAAAGTACCTTACCGGTGGCCTTGGGATCGTATTCTGCCCATATTCTAACAAATTCGTCTAGATGATGTGCACCGAGAATCGACGAGTCTCTCGTTAAATAATCAAAGTTGTCCATGATGACGGCGACGAAAAGATTCAGCATTAAAAATGAGCAGAAAAAGATGAACGAGACGAAGTAGGCATAAGCGATGTTAGAACCGCAACCACCTGGTTCCTGTTTTCCTGCTTTCACGTCGCATGGTCGACCCTTTATACAGGCCAACATGATGTTTGGCCAAGCTTCACCTGTTGCGCACCTACAATATACGTCAATCGTTAGATCATTTTGGTTTCTTTCTTTCTTCCTTTTTTTTTTCAACGTTCTGCTTAAAATATATTTATATATTTGTATTTTTAATTATATTCGCAATAAGAGAACGTTTCTTTATTTCATTTTATTTTCATTTATTTTCTTTTATTTTATTTTATTTTATTGTATTTTTCTAATGACATGCAAATCGATTCAAATCTTTCGAAAATACGAGAAAGCAAAATTATAAGAAAATTCGCGATCTTTACGTGTATAAGATCAAAATGATGTATACGCATGAATTTTGATCTTCTCGTATCTTCGATGAAAAATTTGTATATACATGTACAATATTATAAGAGATTCAAGAGATCTGAGAATTCAATAGATCAAAGGGTTAAGCTTTAATACTTGGTTAATCTTGGCAAGGATTTCTACATTAAGATATTACGACGATATTTCTTTGTTACGATTACAAACAAAATTAATCAAATACTATAATTTGGAATTGTTTAAAATATCGTTGTAATTTCTAATATAATATACTATATATAATAGCATGCATCATTTCTCTTCGAAGGGACAAACGCAACACCAAAAGCGATAAAAGGTTTTTAAATTACTGTATCTAATCATCAAACTCGGATTTTTCTAATAGAATTATCCGATATATGCGGACTCTTCGACTTTGAATTTTATGTTTGTTTATTCTAAGAAATAATACTTTTGTAGAATAATAATAATAATGGAAAACAAAAAAAAATAAATATATATATATATATTAAAAAAAGAAAAGAATAAAAATAAAAGAAATATAAAGAAAGTATGCGTGTGTATTTTTATTGGTATTGAATCGAGGCTATATATAAGAGGTGCATGTTGTGCAGTAGTATTTAACAATTGTATTTATAATATCATCGAATATATAAAAAAAAAAAACGATCAAGATTATACGTGGATGTGGATGATACTTACCGAAAAAGCAGCATCAGACCTTGTATGAAGCTTTGGAAATTGTTGTGCTTGTTAATAGAACTGTCAGCACCCAGCTCGATGTTACCGAATACCTGAGACCCACAGAAATAAGTGAGCCAGCCGCAGCCAAATGGCGGATAGGCAGCGTTTATCATGGATGTTCGATCTTTTTCTCTTTTTTTTTTTCATTTAAACAAACAATTTTTTCTCTCGTCTTTTACCTTTTTATCTTAGTTAATAAAATAACCACGATAAAAAGAATTGACGTTAATCGATTGATCAATTAAAATTCGAATTCAATTTTTTTAGTTGTTTTTTTTTAAATCAATATGATGTAATAATAGTTAGAGGATTTGATACACGCCTTCCGGGTTGTCTTTTCTCTCGCTGGATGACCGAAAACGTCTGTGACTGGGTATATGATATCCTTATGTAAAAAAAACTACGTAGAGATGAGATAATAGGAACTAATCTAAAAATGCTCGAACGATATCAAACGTAAATTAGACAAAGTGAAATTGTTTTAAACCCGACGAGCATCTCTGTTTTGTATTCATTCAGATTAAATATAAATATACACCATATACACGTGGTGTCTTGCAACTGTTGGTACAAACGTGCATAACTCTATATGGAAAACTAAATCGAAAATATGGAATCAAATTTGTTGAGTACTTGTGTACACAACTCAGATTGCCATCCTGGAAAACTAAAAGATCTCCTTCTATATTCTTTATTTTTCTTCAAAAAAAAAAAAAAAACAACGAAGCATCATAATATATAGGCAAATTGAATTCTACGTTTTCGATTTGATTTTTCAATTAGAATGATTATTTACTCGCTTGTACCATTAAAAATTAAAGGATACCATGTATAATAAAAAATGTTTTTATATGCATATAGAAATAAATGTATGGATTTATAGATGTGATATTAAGAAAAATATCAGTGTAATTGTTTGCGTTTGTATGTGTGTATAAATGTAAATTACGACAAAGAGCCCTTCTAAGTATACTCATCTACCACATTTAAATCAGGATCTATGATATACTTTAGATTTGTGTTCTTGCCTTTTTGATTAATATGTATGTATATGATTTTTTTTTTTATATATATACATACAATTGTATACTCGAAAGAATCGTATATTATCCTAATTAAATATAATAATTATTTTAATATTATAGTTTTCCTTAAAGTCATCTTATTTTGCGAATTCTTAGATTTCTTCGATTCTTTCGAGTTTGTTGTTGTTTTTTTTTTTTTGGTTAAAAATGTTATATCGTTGACGCCAAAGCTATAACGCAAGCATTACTATGGGACCAACTTTCTATGGGACAGCTAATTGCGGGGTTACAACAATTTGACACGTCGAGCAGCTTACTCTCGTGAAACCTCATGCTAGCAGCCCAATACTCTCTCTCTCTCTCTCTCTCTCTTTCTCTCTTTCATTCTTTCTCTCTTTCATTCTCATTCTCTCCCATTCTCTCTCTTTCTCTCTCTCTCTCTCTTTCATTCTTTCTTTCCCTCTCTCTTTCTCTCTCTCTTTCTCTCTCTATCGTATAAGTCTTTTTTACTTTTATTTTTTTCTCTTTTTTTTTTTCATTATTTCTTACGACGACCAAAATTTACCCCCTTTTTTTTTTCCTTCTCGTATTATTTATTTGAAAGATCATCCCCTCCCCCTCCCCCCGTTTTCGCGATGCTTTTCGAACATTTGGGATTTTTGGAAAAAAAGAAAAAAAATATTACTCGATGTTTGGTAAAATAAAATTTTGCAATTCGATCGGACGTTAAATTCGTTCGTTAAACATCGCGAAAAATCACGACGTTGTTCTTTTTTTTTGTTTTGTTTTTTTATTGTCGAAAAAAACAAACAATTGTTCGATTTCGTCGATGAAGTGATTTTTTTTTTGAACGAATGAACGTTTAGTTTAAAATATCGATTGTTTTTCTTTTCTCTATTTTTTCGTGCCATATAGAAAATTGTAAAAATAAATAAATAAATATTTGTGTTAGTTCGATCGACGAAAGGAAACAATGAAATATATCGAATCATTCGATATGATTGATTGGTCGTATCGTCAAAATTTTCTCAAGAATATATTCCCTTATCCTTGAACCTGCAGTGTATTTAGCTGCTCGACTCACCGAAAAAGCAACATAAGACCGGCGAAGAAGGACTGAAAGTTGTTGTGATCATCGATCGATGTTCCTGGATCGTTCGATATATTTCCAAAGACCTGACAACGGAATTTCTCAATCACTAATTATCACCAAACTATTTCATGTCATTTAACTCAATCCCTTTTCCTTTTTCTTTTTCTTTTTCTTTCTTTTTTTCTCTAATTTTTTTTTTCCTCTCTGTAGAAAAAAAAAATATAATCAAACGGAATATACGTGATCGTTGCATTTTGAAAAATACACATTTGCAAATAATAAATTATAATATTTGTATTATAATATAATGAGAAAATATAAATGGAAAAGAAAAAGATACGAAGTTTGTTTATCCCTACCGTATCAATCGAGTTGGTCTTTTTTTTAAATCCCCATATCATATCAACCTAATTTATAAGGCGTATCAAATATTATTCGTCTGTTATTATTATTACTTTTTCCAATTACAAAATAATGATTGTTATGATTTATCTTATGATATAAATCATAAAGTTAATTTCTTCCAATTTTGGATTCAGTCCATTGTCATGATTTACTCGACCTAATTTATAGAGCGATTCAAATATATATATATATACATATATGTGCCGGTAATTATTAATTTTTCTTCCAATTGTAACAAATTAATTTTAGGATTTATATTATAAGTTATTTTTTTGTAAAAAAAAAAGAAAATGAATCATAAAATCAATTTGTTCCAATTATTTGAATAAGCCCACACTGTTATAATTATTGGCACACGTATTATATAATATTATATTAGTAAGTAAGTATATATATATATATATATGTATAAAATGTATATCCTATATAAGATTGGTCCCAGTAACTTGCAAAACGCGCGAGAAGAAAGAGAAAAGAGAGAGGACACGTTCTTTCGTACCTGCATACCGATGATGGCGTAGATGAAAAAGAGCATCGCGATGAGGAGACAAACGTAAGGCAAGGCCTGTAAAAATAAACGAAATCATATCAATAAATTAATAGGAAACATATTTCACACACAAATAATAAACAATGTTTAGGTACAAATAGTAATTTTAAGACAACGTTTAACGTCGTTTTGACATTTTTTTAGTCAGACTCGTGGTTTTTGCTTATGCACAAATTCCTCACCACGAGTCAGACTCGTGGCTTTTGTTTATGGCACAAATTCTTTACCACGAATCAGGCTCGTGGCTTTTGTTTATGACACATATTCTTTTCCACGTGTCAAACTCGTGGTTATAGGTCAAAGGATTAAATATTAAATCATTTTTTTACTATTGACCAATTATGAAAGTGACGTAAGTCCCATTTCTATAGACTCACGTGATTGAAATATAAATCTGACGTACTTTGAAGGATTGCACGAAGGTCCAGAGTAAAATTCGTATCGTGTATCCTTGTCGTAGCAGTTTGATCAGTCTGGCGGCACGAAATAGCCTGAGGAAGCCGACGTTGATGAAATTCTCCTGCAGGGGACACAGAAAATTGCACTTAACCCAAAAGATTGTCCATCTTTAAGCGTTCTGAAGGATGAAATTTAGCTTCGTGCGTACAAAATCGGTCAAAAACTAAAACGAAACGATCGTTATCCTTCACGTTGATAACGATCGATATTTTGCCTAACCGATTGCACGAACGAAGCTATCAAAGGAATTCTTCTTTTTCTTATCCCAATTTTATATCTTCTTTATAATCAGTTCTTTTTCCCAAAATTCTTTTCTTTACTTTTCTTTTACTTTTTTACTTTACTTTTTTTCTTAATAACACAACCAAGTAAATCTTCGAAGGAAGTACGTCGAAAGTACCTGCACTAGGTTCGGCAGATCATTTATTTTCCTGTAATCATTATAAAAACCCCTTTGCCGCGACTAAGAAGATCTTTAGAGATATTTCTTTTTTGTTTTTTTTTTATTTATTATTTTCTTCCATTTTGTCTTAGCTGCATTGATAGCCACTATTATTATATTTCATAGTAGCCATCGTTTGATAATGATAATGACGATGACTATGATCCGAAAAAGTATTTAAATGAGTATATATGAATGTATAATAATATGTATGTAAGTATGTATGCATATATGTACATATGTAGAACGATAGGAATATGATGTAAAAATATAGATATCAAAAGAAATATTGTGTAATATATGTTCAACTTGTTTCTGTGTGCTTTTTTTTTCTTCTCTTCCTTTTTTTTTTTACTCTTGCTTATAATATATATGAGCAATAAGGTATCATCGTGATTAGAATAATAAAATAGGTTTCACATATCTTTAAAAGAAGAAGATAAAGATACATATATATATATATATAATATACAATAATAATAATAATAATAATAATAATAATAATAATAATAATAGAAAGAAGAACCAATCCGACAATCGATATTAGATTGAATGATGCAAATAATATACGAAGTAATTGATACCTTCTTTTCAGTTAGCTGGCCACCACTTGGCACACTCGAAAACCGCTCCTATTACAGAAATATTGAACGTTGCAATAATTATCTGTTATATCGTTCTAACCCCATACAATTATTCAAAAACGTACATACACCACTGATTGCTTTACTTTCTGGCCTTTACAACACAAAAGCTTTAGCATATTTCTCACTTCTTTCTTTTTTTTTTTCTTAATTTTTTTTTCTTTTCTTTTTCTTTTTTTATTGGTAAGAGTATAGGAAAATAATTACGCAGTAGACTGGCGATGATATTAATACTCGAAGAGCAAGCCTACTTACTACTTTTAGATTTATCAGATTTAAAAACCTGTTGGATTCGAAAAAAAGGTATTAATATATTTTATTTTTGATTTATTATATTCGTTAATTTTTAATTCAAGCGCATCTCTACCTTTATATTAATAATTAATGTGTAATAATAAATGCGTTTAATAATTGTGTATATGTATTATAATGTTCGTTATTGTTATTGTAAACGTACTGATATGAGCGATGAGATAATTTTACATATTGGCTTGTTCGATAAATAATATTCATTTTCTTTCCCCCCCTACATATGTTAAGCAGTTTATTTTTGGAGGGGGGGGGGTGAATTGAAAAAAGGATAACAAAATTATATGCTGTTTACGAAAAGTATACTATTGTCAAAATTACTTTTCGAAATTTCTAATTTGAAGATCGATTGATGGATGATAATAATTGCATATAACGCAAGATACATCTGACAAGTTGAATTTATCAAATTCGAAACGTACATATATTAATTTAATAATCAATATTCTTGTCCCAACAGTATATTAATATATATGAGTTTCAAAGGRAAAATTGAAGACAATTAATAATTTTAATGAACAAATTCAAACAAAATTCAAAACAAGATCAAATAAATTTGTTCATCAAAATTTATTAACTGTCTTCAATTTTCCCTTTGAAACTCATATATATTAACGTACATATATTATTTGCCTTTGAAAAAAAAATAAAATTATTTATCGAACAACCTAATACTTTTTTTTTTAGCGTAACAAATGCAGCATATACGGCTGGGAAATATAAATAAATAAATAAGATACATCCAAAAAGGGATTAATCTTACTTAGAAAATAATTTTTGCAATTACTTGCTAGCGTTTGATTTGAATTATATCGATAAGGAGCAGCAAAAGGGTTAAATGGAAAAACGCAATACTTACTCCCTTTTGTCGCGAGATGAATTTTCATTTAAAAACTAAATTATTTTGTTTATAACTTAACGATCGTGTTATATAATTAAATAAATATGTTGGTATTGAGATAAATTGACGTTAAATGTTGAAAAATCGATTAATCGATTAGACAAATTCGTGTCTCGGGACAAAAGGGCTCGTGATAGGCGCACATGAACCACTGGATTACGAAATCCACGTGCGATCGATTAAATTACAACGTATTCTTGGTTAAATATAAATTATATCGATACGTAATAGCGTCGGTAATTATGAAAAGTGATCTAAACATCGATTAAAATAAATTGACACAATTTTTCGAAATTTTTATCTATCACTTCATTGCAAATCGTATCGATTATTGTATAGAGTCATTGTATATTATCATTTGTTTTTTTTTTAGCATCATTTTTAAACATCACAAATTTTACATGATTTTACTAAAAAAAAAAAACATTTGTAAATTAGTTGTTTCATATTAAAAAAGGTAATATATAAGCAAAAAAGTATAAAACCGTGTATTCGCGTATAATTTAGATCACTTTCTTATAATTATCAGCGTATAAATTTAGATTTAGACGTTTCATATTTTTGAGATTCTCGATGATAGAGAGAAAATATGTTGCTTTTGAAAAATAACAGAAAAATATATTTCGAAACTTTACGTACCCCGAATTCGATGACAAGTGCGTCGACGATGCTGCCAATCACGGTAATAAAGTCGAACGTGTTCCAAGAATCCTTGAAGAAGTTCTAACGCCGAGAGGATATAATCAAATAAAATATAAATATATATACATACATATATATCAATACAATATTATAATTAATATTAAAAAATTGATCTCTAGAACGCGTAGTGCCGATCACTTCGAAGTTTCTAAGATACTGAAACGAGATATTGTTCCTGTAATACTCGTAACACAATAAATTGTTTCGAATAAAAATAAGAACATTTATTTGCAAATATCTAAGAACCTTCGTAGCGTTCGCGTGAATGTTTTGTGTTTATGTACATATTCAAGGATCATCATCATCATTGTTCGATTTACTACGTCTATTTCGATTTCGGAGAAAAAAAAAATAAGTGCTCCGATTACGAACATCATCGGCTCGATGGGACGCGGATATGTTTTTTCTCTTCTTCTTTTTTTTATTTTTTTTTTTCATTTTTTAATTCACTCGAGTGATAAATACGTTTTGCGTTTGTGTGTATGTGTGTGTGTGTACATATGTGTGTATCGTGTAACATGTATGTGCGTGCAAGTATAGTTAAAGTATTATAAGTGTAATAAGTAAGGTGAGGCTTCACACGAGCGTGTATCCTACTAATTAAGCTAATTACTTATGTAATTCGGTTATATGTGTGTGTGTGATTAGGTGCTCTACCTAGCGACGTGTTAATGATAAAAAAACAAAACTTTCCGCATCTCTTGGTCGCGATTAGATTTTTGTTTAATATATCGAAAGATATTTTTTATATTAACTACTTGCTAAGATACTCGAAGAAAAAATCTTCTTATCCTCCATGCATCTCTTTAGACATCTTTAGTTATTTTTTTTTTTTTTTTAAACAAAATTAGACTAAAAGATGCGGTTTATTATACATGTATAATTATAATTACATGATATACCGTAATCTTACGCACTAATGATCGATGATCTCAGCTGAAGTACGTAGAATAATAATTATAATAATAATCGTAATAACAATTATAATAATATTAAAAATAATTATAATAATAATAATAATAATAATAATAATCATGATCATCATATAAAAATAAATAATAATTATATAATAATATTAATATTATGAAAAATATATTAGTAATAATAAAAATAATAATAATAATAATAATAATAATAATATTAATAATAATAAATGATAGGATCTTTCTGAAAGAAATAATCTACGGGAGCATGCCGGTAATAGAAAAGCAAACTAGAAAGAGAGAAAGAGATAGAAATACGCGAATTTGAAAAGGATTGTTGTCCCGTTTTTTTTTTTTTTTATTTATTTTTGTTTCTTCGTACGCTCGTTTACCACACCAGAAATAACCAAACGTTTGTTATAGCGTGAGAGAACATAATACATCTATCCCTTCGATTTCCACGGTATTTTATTTTACACGGTTTGGTGAAAAATAAATTGTTAGAAATAAACCTCTTTTTAATACCATTCGATTAATAACACTGGTATTAAATCATTTTTTATATACACACAGGAAAAAAACCATTGGTGTTAATTTGCGCAGCAAATTTAAAAAAATCGTTATCAGCAGAAATGCAAATATCAGCATCGTGCATTTCTTTCTTTATTAATTATAAATATTTCAAACTTCATTTTTTTACTGATTACTAATAAACAATAATAATTTTGGTAGCGTTTTTATAATTCACTTAAAATTTCATATATCATACCATGCCGAAATAAATTAGAAAGAAAGAAAAAAAACGTTGTGTTTTTAAAAAACGAAAATAAACATTTCAAATCGTCTACGTATTAACAATAAGAACTATAATAAATAATGAAAATTCCCATATTAGAAAAAGTTTAGCGGCTGAAATTTGTACGTAAGAATAAATTAACTAAATTATTTGCTGATTTCAATTTGTTTTCGATTTACACGGTTATTCGTAGAAACCAATTTTCCGTGTAAATCATGGGATAGGTGTATTTCGTTACTATATACGATAGGTAATAATAATAATATACTTGATTACGTTCAAATAACAAATAAATTCTAATTAATAAGGAAGCGAAAGAAAGGGTAATCTATATTTTCTAATTCTACTCGATCGATAATCGAAACGATTTAACTATCATCGATTATGTTACTAATAAATAAAAACATCGACTATTATAACGAGTTTCTTACTATTTTTTTTTGTCTTTTTTCTTTTTCTGCCGTTCAACTTGTTACACACTCGATCTCGATTTGATTGTAATCAACTCAATCGATACAATCGAACGATTATACAACACGTTAATGGTTACGCTTTATGGTTAAAATATAGTATGAAAAATTGGTGAAAAAAAAAGAAATAATATAGCCACGATCGGATCGTGCATCGTTTCGTTTTCAATCTACGCCAACCGCCGATGCGTTAACTTTTCCTTCTTTTATTTCATTTCCTATATCCCTGTTTTTGTTCCTTCCATCTCAATCGATATATTCTGTCAATATCAAAACCCATTCGATCTCGTCGAAGTAATATCTCTCAGCTATTATTCAATTATTTCATACAATTTTTATATAATCATTTTTGTTCGACCCTGATTCTGCTGTGTTTATATACACGTGTCTGTGTCTGTGTATACGTGAGCATTTATGTGTGCGCGCGTTTTAAAGGCGTGCACGCGTACACATATATAAATGTATTTGAAATTTTTTGATTAAAAATATTTAAATATATATATATATATTATACACTATAAACACATAATATATTTATATATTTTATAAATATATCATATATGTGTTTGTGTTCATTTATTTATACAAATTAAAGAGAAATATAATTGCGTGTGAATTAAAAACAGTGAAGATTTGAATGATTAAGAAGAGAGAGGCTTGTTTATACCTTGCATCCGAAGGCGATGAGTTTAAGGATGCACTCAATGAGGAAAAGGAGGGTGACGACCAAGTTCACGATGGTCAAGATGTCCAATAGTATTAGCGGCGCCTCGTGATACTACAAAATACACCCAACAGACAGACGTAACACAAGCCAGCTTCTAAAGTCGTCGATTGGCGGCCCGATATATAAGATGATATCATTTATCAAATCTAGTATACTTATGTATATATATATATATATGCATATACTGTATACATGCATATATACGTGTGCGTGTATATTCAGATTTTGATTTCTTTTAATAATCATTATATTCATCCCCATATAATCATTCATTCTCGTATCACTCTCTTTCTCTAATCTTTCATTTTTTTTCCTCTCTTTATCGTTGTAAGTTTTTGATTTGTTTTTTTTTTTAGAATTTGCTAAAGACGTTAACAAAACGAATTATTTATTCTTCATTCCCCCGTGTGTTACTGATTATTAAATGTTTGCAATGAAATATTTATATTGAAATATATATTTCTCGAGATGTTTTTATTGTTGTTGTAATTTTTAAAAAAATTTATCGTTTAAAATCTATTAAACCGTTGTCAGTTAATTTAATCGCTTGATCGAACTCGAAGAAGAAGTATTTTATTATTTCGATAAGGAGGAAAGAAAAAACTTTGTTGCACGAGACATGGACCAACCCCCCCACCCTCGCCCCTCATTTTTCGAAAATGAAACGAAGAAAATAATTTTCAATTCTCGACTGTACAATTAATCCAAATGAATGCAACAATGATAAAACATTCGCAACAGGACTCGTTTGTGTTGCGTAATAAAAAAAAAACAAAAAAACATTCATCATATTTTTCTTTCAAATTTCTTTATTTTAAACATCTAACGAATCCAATTAATTTTTCTACGTAGATAAAGAGAGAAAGAGAAAAAGAGAGAGAGAGTCAGAAAGATCTTTCTTTTCTTGTTTCTTTTTTTTCTTCTTCCAATTCTTCTTGTTTTTTTTTTCTATATTAATTTTGTTCTCCTTGATTAGGAAACCAAAAGAAAAATTAAAAAAAAAAGGGACGTCGTTCAAAACGACGACGCCACGCTTAGAGTGTATCGTACATGTGTTGGTGTCGTTTGCAATCAATCCGATCGGCTCGATTATGTGTGTTATTTTTGGAGAGAATGTGTGTGAAACAAGTATACACGTTCTTTTTTTCACGATATATTAATATATTAAATATATATATGTATATATATATATATATGAGCCTATGATTATGAGAATAGTCTAATACCAGACTAATTTTCATAATTAGCAGCTCATATATATGTACAATAAATGTATATTATATATAATATATATATAATATATGTATATATATATGGCATGCGTACGACAAAGACGAGCAACAAAATGTTTCATTTTATTTCTTGCTTCTCCATTTCCTTTTTCTTAAATATGAGAAAGCTATGCCTTCTCTCTTCGTCGTTTTTCATTTTTAACTCTTTGCGCGAATATATTTATTATTATTATTATATTTATAAATATGTTCTCCGTAAATTATGATAGTGGCCTAAAGTTAAACAAAAAAATTATACACAAACTGATTTGATGATTTTTTTTTTAATATAAATTATCCTAATATATTTAAAATATGAAAATGATTTATATGATAAAAATAAATCATCAAAAATATAAAATTGTATAATTCTTATATTAACAATTAATTCACTGTCATAATTATCGTCACACACATATGCGTGTGTATTAATAAATATATATAATAAAATAAATATA
>NW_014569835.1:94378-126531 GCF_001313835.1 Polistes canadensis
GAAAAAAAGGCGGGAAAATTCATACGAACGGAAAGTAATTAGATGTAAAAGTAATACTTCGGAATGTTTTTTTTTAAATGTCGCGTGTGGGTGCTGCAAAGTTATTGTGTGCCTGTATATAATAATGTGTATATATATATGTATTTATGTTTGATGTGCGTGTATGTTTTTGTGTATGTGTGTGTGTGTGTGTGTGTGTATCAACCGTACCGTTGAAAAAGAATTAATTACGCGAGTACTGAGACAT
Organism: Polistes canadensis; assembly: GCF_001313835.1. NCBI lineage: Eukaryota > Metazoa > Arthropoda > Insecta > Hymenoptera > Vespidae > Polistes > Polistes canadensis. The sequence goes on from NW_014569835.1 coordinate 94,626, forward strand.
TATTCATTTTCTTCTTTCGTAATCTTCGTGTATTCACGTTATTTTACTGAAGTTTAATATCTACGAGATAAAAAAAAAATAGATCCATAATAATAGATAATAATAAATTCGTTTTTTCTAACTCGACGAATTTAAATAATCGAAATAATCTCGTACGATTTATATCTCGCGATACATCGAGATGAATTAATATATGTATATAAACTTTATCATATATATATATTCCTTATAATACTATCTAATAAAATTAATTGCAATAATAATAATAATTAATCATAGAAATAATAACGACAAGAAATTGCTTTAATTTGTTTTTTTTTTGTTTTCCTTCTAATAAGCAACAATTTATTACAAGCGCGTACGAAAAATGATATTTATGACGAAACTTTAAACGTAATTTTGAAAATAATCAGTGAATTAATTGTTAAAAGAATATCTTTTATCTTGCTCGTTCACACACACACATAAAACCGTCATAAATTCATCGTTCGCGAACGCCCGTTATAAGAAATCTTTCTTATCGTCTAACTTTATATTTTTATTAAAAATTTGGTAACAAAAATTAAAAGTTTTCTATGAAAAAAAAAAAAAAAACAAAAAATGATTAAAATAACCGTAACTTTCGATAGAATTGTTCTCAATCGGATTACGAATAATTGATAACCGATTTGAATAATTAAAGATATATATATTAACACTATGCCGTCCGGTGGCCCCATATTGGGGCATGCGAAAACTATCGGGCAAATGCCAGTAGCGCCACGTTGCTGCCATTCTCCAAACTATCAGGGCAAATGGCGCTAAACAATTGGTCAAGCGCTGATGACAACCATTGCGGTGACGTCAGAGACCGTATAAAAATAAAAGTCAACATAGATATACGAAAATAGCGAGAAAATTACTTCCCAAACGAATATAAATAATCAAATTACACGCGTGGTGTAACATAAAAAAAAATAAAATATTAATTTAAACCAAAAACCACACCGGTCGACAAGCGAAATGATCTGATGTGACTCAAACAAAATAATAATCCCGATTAGACGTGTGGGACGTCATAGTGTTAATAGAAATATAAATATGGATAAAGAGAACAAAAATAAATTGTTGATTGTTATATTTTTGGTTGTTGTTGTTGTCATTATGGAGCTTACCCTGACGCCAAAAGCGGCGATCTTCAGTATGCACTCGACGGTGAACATCCCCGTGAAGCACATGTTCATGTACTTCAGCGTGTTCTTGTACGCCTCGCTTTGCCGATGGAACTGTAATGCATACACTGACAAACACACGGCCGACAGAGACAAACAGAGACGCACAAAGCCTTGAAAGTTTCGCGTTTAAATTACGAGGACGTCACTCCTTTGATCCTCTCCGAGAGAGAGAGAGAGAAAGAGAGAGAGAGAGAGAGAGAGAGAGAAAGGTAGATAGAAAGAAAGAAAGATTAGACGAAGAAAGAATGAAAAAAAATTAGAAACAGAGAGAGAGAGAGGGCAAAGGATCGACTTCCTCACAAGCTCGAAGATCACACGTACGATCGCGCCTACCGATATATGATGATCGATTTATTTTATAAATAATTATATAAATTGAGCCCAAGTTCATCTTTTTTCTTTTGTTTTTTCTTTTTTTTCTATTTACCATACTCTTGCATATCGATACGCACGACGCATCCTGTCTCGTTTATTATCTGATTGCATGTGGGACGATTTTATGTGACACACGACTTGTTTTTGAATATCGAATCAATCGATCGTGGAACAAACAACACTGTCTACACCTTGTCGAATATTAAAACTGAGAAGGATTGTATGGTACACGTATACAATGGAGTCATTTGAGTATTCGTAATAGTTATTATTCATTTGAAATAATCAATATTTTCTTGTAATACTATATTAAGCTTAATATACATAGAAATATGTTTTATATAGGATTATAAATGAAGTTAAAATTTGATACAACCGATAAAAAGATTCATCTCCTAAGAGTATTTTTACATCTAGATAAAATACAATAAAAATATAATTATTATTTATTTTTAAGTAATCATCTTTTTTCTATGTTTAAATTATTTTTAAACGATTGAGCATATCTCTCGCGAGATTAATTTTTTTGTTTTCATGTATGTAAAATAATATATATCTGTAATAATATAAAATGTTCTGCAATCAAATTTATATATTAATTTGAATATTTATTCATCCCAAAATAGATTTGCGTGTATAGAAACTTTGGTGCTTTGCATTACAAACAAATATGAATTATTTCAAATTTACTGTATACACGGATACTAATACTTCTGTGACTCCGCTGTATGTATGTGTCGGTAATTACAGCATTCGACAAAGTCAAACAATTGCAAACAATTGTTTTATGGACTCAACAGTGGACTCTATTATTTGTTTTTTAATTATCGACACATATGCTTATGTATGCATGTTGTATAATAAATAAAATATAACGATCGTCAATCCTACATATTACACATGAATTTCTTTATGGTTTTACTGGGTGTACTACGAATTTCTCAGTGGGATTATTACATAGAGTATTGTGCATGTCGATAGTGTACCACGATAATTATATCAGTACTATGCTGATTTATGTGAAAAATATAATTTTAAAATGTACATCAATTAAATTAACAAAAAAAGACAAAAATTTATAAAACGAAAAGAAAGAGAAAGAGAGAGAGAGAGAGAGAGAAAGAGAGAAAAAGAGTGTGAGAGAGAGAGAGAGAGAGGGTAAAAAATATTAAATATAATTTGTCAGATAATTTTTAACTAACGAGTACTTGAGAGAGATAGAGAGATATAACTCAGGTTTTTTTATGCGACGAAAATTATGTCTACTTGAAAAAATAAATGTCATGAGTCCGACGACGTTGATATAAAATATGATGACAGATTTTTATAGAAAAATCAACTAAATGTATGGAAAATTACCGAGATGCGAAGACAATTTTCTGACACTTTCCTTGTCTAAGAAAAACTATTTGATAGTAACCAACGAGAAACGTTGTCAAAACGTTTTCAACATGAAATCAAGAAATAGAGAGATGACGAAAGACGAAAAAGAAAAGATAATAAAAATAGGAGAATAGAAAGAAGAAGTAGTAGAAGAAGAAGAAGAAGAAGAAAACAGAAAAAACTTAAACGACAAAATTCCGAAGATTTCTGCTTAGGCGAAATTTAAAAAAGTAAAATACTCTTGTGAAAAAGAAAATATAAATAAATAAAGAATATTATACACGATCGAATGTACAATAACGATTGACGGAATAATTGAACGAGGAAGGGGGGGTTTGTTTGACGAAGGATCATTTAACGAGAAATTTCTGTCCTCAGATTTTAAATGTGCATTCTCATTTAGATAAGTATAAAAATAAAATTAGATAGAGACAGACTAAGATAATGAGAGTGAGACAGACAGACAGACAGACAGATAGACAAATAGACAGATAGACAGTAAGACAGACAGACAGACAGACAGATAGAAAAAGAGAAAGATTAAAATAATAATAATAAAAAAAAAACAAATAAATAAAAAAATAAAATTATTAAGATAAAAAAGGAAGTTGAGAGAGTTATACGTGCCAAGGACGCCCCGTGCAAAGAAAATGGTGTTAGTTTTGATCGATATTTAATTGAAACATACATTCAGTTATCATCATCCCCCATTGTGATTGAGTGTGAATTGAAAATCGGTTCGAAGAACACGATCGTTCGACATTGCCAATAGCCATAACATGCTAACGCTCTATTTTTCTCTCTTTTGCGCGTACGTGTTCGTTTGTTTGCGTGTTTGTGCACGTGTATGTACGTATATATATATATATATATATATATATATACGTACATACACGTGCACAAACACGCAAACAAACGAACACGTACGCGCAAAAGAGAGAAAAATAGAGCGTTAGCATGTTATGGCTATTGGCAATGTCGAACGATCGTGTTCTTCGAACCGATTTTCAATTCACACTCAATCACAATGGGGGATGATGATAACTGAATGTATGTTTCAATTAAATATCGATCAAAACTAACACCATTTTCTTTGCACGGGGCGTCCTTGGCACGTATAACTCTCTCAACTTCCTTTTTTATCTTAATAATTTTATTTTTTTATTTATTTGTTTTTTTTTTATTATTATTATTTTAATCTTTCTCTTTTTCTATCTGTCTGTCTGTCTGTCTGTCTTACTGTCTATCTGTCTATTTGTCTATCTGTCTGTCTGTCTGTCTGTCTCACTCTCATTATCTTAGTCTGTCTCTATCTAATTTTATTTTTATACTTATCTAAATGAGAATGCACATTTAAAATCTGAGGACAGAAATTTCTCGTTAAATGATCCTTCGTCAAACAAACCCCCCCTTCCTCGTTCAATTATTCCGTCAATCGTTATTGTACATTCGATCGTGTATAATATTCTTTATTTATTTATATTTTCTTTTTCACAAGAGTATTTTACTTTTTTAAATTTCGCCTAAGCAGAAATCTTCGGAATTTTGTCGTTTAAGTTTTTTCTGTTTTCTTCTTCTTCTTCTTCTTCTACTACTTCTTCTTTCTATTCTCCTATTTTTATTATCTTTTCTTTTTCGTCTTTCGTCATCTCTCTATTTCTTGATTTCATGTTGAAAACGTTTTGACAACGTTTCTCGTTGGTTACTATCAAATAGTTTTTCTTAGACAAGGAAAGTGTCAGAAAATTGTCTTCGCATCTCGGTAATTTTCCATACATTTAGTTGATTTTTCTATAAAAATCTGTCATCATATTTTATATCAACGTCGTCGGACTCATGACATTTATTTTTTCAAGTAGACATAATTTTCGTCGCATAAAAAAACCTGAGTTATATCTCTCTATCTCTCTCAAGTACTCGTTAGTTAAAAATTATCTGACAAATTATATTTAATATTTTTTACCCTCTCTCTCTCTCTCTCTCACACTCTTTTTCTCTCTTTCTCTCTCTCTCTCTCTCTCTTTCTCTTTCTTTTCGTTTTATAAATTTTTGTCTTTTTTTGTTAATTTAATTGATGTACATTTTAAAATTATATTTTTCACATAAATCAGCATAGTACTGATATAATTATCGTGGTACACTATCGACATGCACAATACTCTATGTAATAATCCCACTGAGAAATTCGTAGTACACCCAGTAAAACCATAAAGAAATTCATGTGTAATATGTAGGATTGACGATCGTTATATTTTATTTATTATACAACATGCATACATAAGCATATGTGTCGATAATTAAAAAACAAATAATAGAGTCCACTGTTGAGTCCATAAAACAATTGTTTGCAATTGTTTGACTTTGTCGAATGCTGTAATTACCGACACATACATACAGCGGAGTCACAGAAGTATTAGTATCCGTGTATACAGTAAATTTGAAATAATTCATATTTGTTTGTAATGCAAAGCACCAAAGTTTCTATACACGCAAATCTATTTTGGGATGAATAAATATTCAAATTAATATATAAATTTGATTGCAGAACATTTTATATTATTACAGATATATATTATTTTACATACATGAAAACAAAAAAATTAATCTCGCGAGAGATATGCTCAATCGTTTAAAAATAATTTAAACATAGAAAAAAGATGATTACTTAAAAATAAATAATAATTATATTTTTATTGTATTTTATCTAGATGTAAAAATACTCTTAGGAGATGAATCTTTTTATCGGTTGTATCAAATTTTAACTTCATTTATAATCCTATATAAAACATATTTCTATGTATATTAAGCTTAATATAGTATTACAAGAAAATATTGATTATTTCAAATGAATAATAACTATTACGAATACTCAAATGACTCCATTGTATACGTGTACCATACAATCCTTCTCAGTTTTAATATTCGACAAGGTGTAGACAGTGTTGTTTGTTCCACGATCGATTGATTCGATATTCAAAAACAAGTCGTGTGTCACATAAAATCGTCCCACATGCAATCAGATAATAAACGAGACAGGATGCGTCGTGCGTATCGATATGCAAGAGTATGGTAAATAGAAAAAAAAGAAAAAACAAAAGAAAAAAGATGAACTTGGGCTCAATTTATATAATTATTTATAAAATAAATCGATCATCATATATCGGTAGGCGCGATCGTACGTGTGATCTTCGAGCTTGTGAGGAAGTCGATCCTTTGCCCTCTCTCTCTCTCTGTTTCTAATTTTTTTTCATTCTTTCTTCGTCTAATCTTTCTTTCTTTCTATCTACCTTTCTCTCTCTCTCTCTCTCTCTCTCTNAAATGATTAGAGAAACATTAATATAGATTTCTATTGTCGATTAATTAAAAATGATCAACATGTTTTAAAATGCTACGAGGAACGGATAATTCCGAGAAGAGGATCGAGAAAATATATATATATAAGTGAGGATTTTCAATAGTGAAATGTAGAAGTACGTTAAGAGTCAATCATTCTTCGTGCATTTCAACAATGAATTGAGAGATTAATAATACGATTGATTATTTTTTTTCAAAATCAATTATTATCGAATAAATTTAATATATTTTTTACGTGTCAGGTAATATTACACGACCAAGCTAAAAAAAGAAAAAAGTTTTTTCAATTAATTCCATGATTCTAAAAAATGATTTACCTAAAATCAATTAATGATTTACCTAAAATCATTAATTCCATTTCATTTAACTCATTGTTAATCAATTTCCATAATTACTGATCCAAGTGTACATGTATATATATGTAAATGTATAGAATTTTTTATTATAGAATAATTCATTTAAATTTCTTTTCTCTTTTTTATTTTTCAGATTTATCGTATCTCTTTGTTCATTTACATATGCACGAGAATAATTAAAATTAAAAAAAAAAAGAACAAAATATAAGGGGTAAATCGTGTAACGTGCCATTTGTTCTCACAGACAAAAAATTTGTTGCAAGTGCGTGTGCAAAAGTGGATTCCGTAATAATAATAATAATAATAATAATACATTCCTTGCTTTTTTCAATAATAATAATAATAATAATAATGATATTTCCAGGCAACAAAATTCGACACGATAGCGTGTTAGTGTGCGTGTCAGATATATTATCTATTTTTTTTTTAATCGACAACATATGTATCACAAAATATTGTATTGTATAACGGTGATCTTTCATCGGTTTTTGCTTGTTCACAAAGCGAAGGCTGATCATACGTGCGATCGGAGTCACAAATTTATACGAGTGAAATAAGGGAACTTGGAAATGTAGATAAATATATATACAATATATATATAGATGGATAGATGGATGGATGTATAGATAGAAAGGAAAAGAGATAAATACACGGATAGGTGGATAAATAGAAAGATAGTTGGGTATATAAATAAATGTATGTGTATATATACGTGTGTGTATAATCATTGGACGAGATAGAGAGAAATACGTGGGTGGAAAGAGAAAATTATTTTTCGAGATTATTTTAAGACTCGTATAATATGTGTGTCGGATTTTCTGATTCTATGAAATTGAAAAGAAAAACGGGAATCTCTCGTACATAGGATTTTTCCCCCTCGTATTTTCCGATCTCCGATCAGTCATTTAAAAAGGAAAGAGATATATATATATATATATTATTATATCTACCTATATATATATATTCTATATATATATATATAGGTAGATAAATAGAAAGATGAATAGATAATTAGAAAGAGGACGAGGACGTGGAGGAAGAAGAGGAGGGGGAGGACGGTGAAGAAATAGAAAATTAGTGTTTAGTATTGAGAAACTAGAAGCGTGTGATAGTCAAGAAATATAAATAATAAGTGTGCATTCTACACAAAAGGTGGACTGGCGTGCAGGGCTCTTCTTCTATATTTTGCCAGTTTTTTTTTTTTTTTTATTATTATTATTCTTTTTTTTGTCTTTCTTTTATCAAGTATTTTCTTTGTAAAGAAAAAACTTTTCATTCGATCAGAAAATAAGCAGCTCGTTTTGTGCAACGCTTTTTTTTTTTTCGTTTCGCCACACCAGTTAAAACGTGGGCGTATCATCATCAAAGCGTAAAAATAAAAATAATGTCGAACGCACACATTTAGGTGTATGTATATAAATAATTTCAATTAGTATAATATAAATAAAAGTATATGTGGTGAGTTTTGGATAAGAAGGAACACAGCGTTGTTCAAAGTTTCTTCTCACACGTCGTTGGAGTATGTCTACTATGAAACAAATTTACAGCCACCAGCCATGCAATTTGTCGAGGAGGCTAGGATATGAGAAAAACAGGAAGAACTTAAAGAGAGAAAGAGAAAGAGAAAGAGAAAGAGAAAGAGAGAAACAGAGAGAGAGAGAGAGAGAGAGAGAAAATGAGAATGAAAGAAGAAACTTTATTGTCACGTTAATTCAACAATAAAGAACGATGATCGTAAAACGCGCGAATGGGGAAATTAATGAAGAAAATAATGTGTGAAGTATTAAACCATTAGAAAGTTTGAATGTAATGGGAAAGAAACGATTGCATTAATTTTGATTGGGGAAATTGGATGAAAGAGAAAGAGAGAAAGATAGAAAGATAGTTAGAAATACAGAATGAAAGAAGAAAATAATTCGTAGGAAGTAAGAAAATTCGACACAGCTGTGTAACACGCAATTTGGTAAAGTACATGGATATGACAATTATACAGAAAAACAGTCAGAAAATTTGCAAGCAAGAACAACAATGTCCTCGTAGAAAAATGTAATGTCATTATTTCACAAATAATATATCATAATATTATGTTGTAAATTATAACATATACTCGTAGCAATATTTACGTACGTTTTTCGTCTCGATTACATGATATTGTCATTCAAATTATTTAAATATTACACGGTGATATATTCGTGGTAGATGAAAAAAAAAAAAAAAGAAATGATTAGAGAAACATTAATATAGATTTCTATTGTCGATTAATTAAAAATGATCAACATGTTTTAAAATGCTACGAGGAACGGATAATTCCGAGAAGAGGATCGAGAAAATATATATATATAATAAAATGTGTATAAATATTTATATGAGCACACAACATACGAACGAGGAAGATTCACAGGTGTGAGTGGGGGGGGGGCAGGTGTAAAAGGGGGAGTGAACTGGCGTTGTCTTTTTTCTCATATTTATATTCATAAACCTTTTTTTCATTTAATTCTTGACTTTGGTTATTGCTCGTAGATAAAATATTATTGTTAATAGGGGCTGGATCAGAGAGGGTAAAGTGGGGGGGGGGGGTGGCTGAGGTATTTGGAGCAAAGAGAGACCACATCGATCTTCTCTCTTTTGCTTCCTCGTCGAGAGAATCAAATGCAACGGGGGGTGGGGGGAAATATAGATACGGCTCGTAAGAACTTACCTTCATCATTAGTAGTAATGTATTTAGTACGATGAGTATCATGATAAAATATTCGAACGGTGTCGATACGACTATCCTCCAAATTTTGTACTTTACGCCGTTCAGCTTCTTCGGCATGTACCTCTCTAATGGGCGAGCTTGTATTGTAAAGTCTATACATGATTTCTGTAATAACAAATAAATAATTATTCATTAATAACCAGTTTGTATGAATTTATTTCAAATGAGTTTCGTTAATACTAATAACAATGTAAAATTATAACAATACCTGATTTTTATCGATCTCGCCGTCCTGAAGCTCGGCTTCTCCCTGTTCTTGAAACGTGATGATAATCAAGGCCACGAAGATGTTGACGAAGAAAAATGGAAAGACGATGAAATAGACGATATAGAAAATGGACATTTCGATGCGAAAGTTTTGAATGGGACCCTGGTCCTCGTAAGTGGCCGCCATTGAGTGCTGCAAGATTTGTGGCCATCCCTCGCCGGTTTGTACAGCGAACAACGTAAGCATAGCTGCCATAACGTTGTCGTAATGAAAACACTGAGACGTCCACTCCCTTTTCTTGGGTTCTGGCAGCATTACATTTTCCTCGTAGACGAAGTATTGACCCCTGTGGAAATGATCAACGCGTTTTTATTTAATATAATTGTAAGATTATATACATTTACATCGTTAAGGTTAATAAATACGTCTTCTTCCGTGTCTTTAGACACTTAATATCCTTGGATAATTAAAAAGAAGGCAGGAGGGAGGAGTAGGAGGAAGATTGTTAGTTATTATCGGGATTGTTGTTTTATAGATTGAAAATGTTATCGGTAAAACTACTACTCACTGGCAGTCCTTTTTCGTATACTTGCTCTCGTCGCTGCAGTGAAAGAATTTTCCGTTAAACAGTTGCACCGCGATCACAGCGAAGATGAATTGGAATAATATATACACTATGAGAATGTTAATGACATTTTTCAAACTGTTAACGACGCAGTCGAAGACCGCCTTGAGCTTTGGTACTCTTTTAATCGTTTTAAGCGGTCTCAACACACGTAACACCCTCAACGACTTGATCGTCGATAAATTTTGTCCCGCTGAACTACCGGTCATGTCGAATGCGAACGACACCGCGGCGCATATTACGACCACCGCGTCCATAATGTTCCAGAACTCGCGTAGATACGAGCCAGGATGTAATATGACCCCAAGATCGATGATCTTTAGGATCATCTCTATGGTGAAGACACCGGTGAACGCGTAGTCGAAATAGTTGAGGATCTCGTTCCTCGGCGAATGTTCCCATACAGGATCCTCGGCGGCCAACGCGATACTCGACAACGATATTACCACCATGATGAAGAAGTCGAAGTACCTTAGATTGACGACCCAATGGGCGGCTCTTCTTACGCTAATTCAAAGCAACAAACGAATAATCTAAATTAATACAAATGTATATTTTCGTTGTACACCGAGGTGTCCTCCTCGAGTCCCCCCCCATAAATCGTAATGCGGGGAGGGAGGACTTGGTGTATCCGTTTGTTATCATTTCAATACTCACGGATTCGTAGGGGATAGTATAAACATGGAGGAGTATGGCAGCATTGGTTTTGGTCCCGTGTCATCGTCTTCATCCTGCTTCTTCTCTTCGGACGCCTGCTTTCCACCTTTACCGTCTTTACTAAAAATCCCCAAGAACCCCCCCACCACGGATGTTAATTCATTATATCATAATATCTTATATTCTTATTAGTATGTTGATATTCAAATTAAACTTACAAATTCTGATTTGGACTAGGAGGACAGATATCTGTCTTAGATGCTGTACCATCGTTTGGTTTTTGCAATGTCTCGATTTCCTTATCGATTTCCTGCATTTGTTTCTCCTTGTCTTCTTCCTGCTCCTCTTCCTCGGCGGCGCTCAATTCTTGGGCATTGGCCAAATTATCGACGGCGATAGCCAAGAAGACGTTCAGCAGAGTATAGTTGCCGAATAGCACCAACACGATGAAATAGAGCGAATACATCATACCTTTTCTGTGACCGCCTTGTGACTCGATACCATAGTACATCACCTCATTCCAGTCTTCTCCGGTAAGGATCTGTTCGAATAAATATTCGATTAATTCGTGTAACATTAGATATCAATACTTCGGGCGCATATATGCGCGTCCAACGAAAGCAAACAGTTTTTAAATATCAGTAATTGACGCATTCTTTTATATTATAACAGTAATAATAATGTAAGATTCGTGAAAAAATTGGCCCTGTTGGACTGACTGGACCGGGACTCTGCTCTTTATCCATTGAGCTATCCAGGGCCCACCGTCCAATCCTTCCACGAATGCTTATTTTAATATTTGTCATAGAGACGCTTATCCCACAGTAATATAATCTGTAAACCTTTATACTGGAATTTTTATAGTAAAAATAAAAAAGAAGAATATAACTTACTTGGAAGACAGTAAGCAGCGCGATGGGAAAAGTATTGAAGTTTGTGGGTGGCGTGCCGGAATCGAAGTTGAATTGCCCACCGAATAGCTGCATTCCGAGCAGCGCGAATATGAGGATGAAAAGGAAGAGCAGGAATAGAAGGGAAATGATACTACGCATCGAGCTGAGGAGCGATATTACGAGGTTCCGCAGGCTCTTCCAGTATTTGGTGACCTTAAAAATTCTGAGGAGTCTAAGGGCACGTAGGACGGAGAGGCCGAAAGAGCCGGACTTCACCGCGGACCAGATCACCTCGAAGATCGAGCCCGAGATGACGACGCAGTCGAAGCGATTGAAGCTCGACTCGAAATATGTGCGAGGACCGAGCGCGTATACCTTTATGAACATTTCCATCATGAACAGGGCAAGGAACACAAACTCCGCGTAATCTGAAATAACAAATGCGATCGCGAATTAGTTAACAACATTAAATCTACCGACACTTATGTGTATACTTATTATTATTCCTAGTAGACCCCCTAACCACCCACCCCCCTCCCAGTTAACACGTTCAAATTAACAAATTGAATACTTACAGAGAAAATCGGTAAGCCACTGTGGCTGATCGTAATGCTCGACGGCTACGCAGACGGTGTTAAAGAACACGAGGACGATGACGAACCAATAGAAATTCTGCGATTTCACGGAATTACGTATCCAGAATCGGAACCTCTTCTCGGCTCGCCAAAATTGCATACACGTTCCTTTGTTTTTCACCCTCGACTTGAAATAGGAAGGTCTCGAGAACCCTATAAAAGTATAAGTTAACTCAATTATTATTATTTCCTACTGCGAGAAATATAGAAATGAAAATTAAATACGACGTTGTATTTGTTTCTCTAAAAAAGAAAAAAAAAACCAGTCGATTGTGAGATCTTTCTCTGCTTTGCGATGGATACACCTGTTACGATTTGCGATTTCAACTATTTACAAAGTATAAATCAATTAAGAATATAGATAGATAATTATGTACAAAATTTCTAATCAATTTCTTCGAAAAAATGACAATGCGCATTGATGTAGGAAATACGATTAATTCATGAATATGAAACTCTACTTTTACATTGTATTACGGAATAAAGATTGAGATAAAATTATTCTGAAAAACGTGCACAGGGATCGATTTTTAGTAATAATAATAATGTTTAAATTAATTATTATTAACCAAATTAATAATAACGATAATAATAATCATTTAATGCAAACCGCTGCTCTTTCCCGTTAATTTCTAATACTCTGCCTGCTAACGAGCTAATATTTGATTAAAAAAAATAAAAGTGAAGGAAGTGACTTTATCGATCGTTTCGAGATATCCATCTTCTCCTAATAAATAAATGTAATTTACATTTTCTCGACTGGGGGAAAGATCTTTTTTTCTTCTTGACTAAATTATTATTTACGATATAAATACATATAGAACTATTCTAACAATAATAGTAATAATCAAATTAATAATAATAATCAAATAGATAATCAAAGTCATAGTAGTAATAATAATAATAATAACATTAATAAAAATAATAATAATAACGAAATACTCTACAAAGCAGGAATCACTATAATTGGGTCAGAGTAATGCGTATAAGATACTAATTAATTACTAATATATTCAATGTATCCAAAGGCTATCTAATTAATAGAGCCAAACAGAGTATATTATCTATTAGGTTAGGATCTTGCATAAATATATTCTACTTTATAATGACAACTCTTTTCCTCCGACAACACTAACTAATGTAAGTTTAACACTTCTACGAAAATTTGCTGTTTACAGGAGTTTAGTTTTAGCTTGTTTGTAGTATTTAATAAGTGATAGTTGTAATCGAAAGAGAAAGAAAATAATAAAACGTGTTAAGGAAGATTATTATAAGAATAAAAAAAAAAGAAAAAATTAAAGTAGAAAGAGAATGAAATGAATTTGTGCTCCCATCATTGCACTGGTCGTACCTAAACGATATTTGTAACATGTGAACGAGACGAAACACTAGCGATTGTGTAATAAACGAAGGAAAGACAAAGTGAAAGATAATTTAAAACGATTTTGTAATAATAGACCGATCGTGTATAGATATTTGTTCGCGAGTGTTTCGTAATTCATAAATAAAATATAATACATATATATATATGTAACGTGTGTCGTTACATCAGCCAATAGAAGAAGCATTTACCTAGAAAGTAAAATCAATTAGCCGTAACTAATGATCCGAATGTATGTATTATATATCTGTCATGATTTCTCGAGGCTAATGAGAAAATTTCTACGCAACAGGGAGAATTCATTTGCTTGATATTTAATTACAATCAGCGACAATTGAATATACGCATATATATGTATATAATATTGTCGATTGTATATCTATTTGTATTGACCGAAAAAAAAACAAATCAATACGCTCTCACTTTCTAATCATTTTCTTAGCATAAGAATAAAAGGAATAGAGAAAAAGAAGAAACAAAAATAAAAATAAAAAATAAATATACGTCAATGATAATGTAAGATAATAATATTACTGTACTATCATGCTATTCTGTACACTCCATAGCATGAGGCTTGTAGCGATATGTATAAAATTAGAGTATCTGAAATCTATCTACTTGGACAATTGCCTTGTCGTCCAGATGTTGAATAGTATGCTCTGCAGCAGTCGATTACGCGCCAGCATACATACTTATACGCAATTATGTCAATGAATCTATGTATGTATGCGTGTATGTATGCGTGTATATTTAGATTGGTGTGTGTGTGTGGATAGAGTATTTGCACGTGCATGAGAGTGAGTTAGTGATTTACTGAGTGTATTTATCTATTCGTGTACGCGTGTGTATGTGTATACACGTATATCATGTATGCACTTTGATACGTGTGTGCAGATACGAGTACCTGTAATAAGAATTGTAATTTGATCATTCCCACACGTTGAGTCAACTATCTAGTAAGATTGACATGTTTTGTTGTACAGTCCACAATTCTAAAATAAAACATACAATGCAAAATAACGAACATTGGTTTATGGATGATCATCCCACACGTGGTGATCAATGTATTCAATCATTTTTATTGAAAAGAAAAAAAATATTATTTGATTAGCTCATACGTTTCTGCACGCACGTTTCGTATGCATGTGTATTTATGACTGACTATGTTTGTTACGTAAAAAAAAAAAAAAAAAAAGGAAAGAAATCGTAGAGAAAAGTGTAGTATATTACGTTAATAAAAATGAAAATACAAATAAATAAATAATGACGTATAAAATATATATATATATATATATTAAATATATATATTATGTATGTATATATATATACAAATACAGCCTTTGATATTACGTTGCTCTTTACGACAAGTCGAGGCATTCACACAGTTGTAGTTACCTTTGAGTTTTTTCTTAGGCACTGAAACAAGAGGAGCATCTGATAGCGTACGTTTAGAATGTTCATCGACAAGTTCATGGGAAGTTGAAGTATTGTTCTTTTTGATGCAATAAATATAGACATACATTAATAACGTGTCAACAATATGTCGGTGAATATGAAATATGCAAACGTGCCAATAAGTGAATAAAATGCTCATAGAAATTCAAGGATGTAGAATAGTAAGATAGAAAATACGAGATAACGTTTCGTACTTCGACGATATATTTTATTTTCGATCGATATCTTTTTTGCATATGCACGATATTATGTACATTGTTTTACATGTTTATAAAAAAAAGCTGGAGAGAGAGAGAGAGAGAAGAATCTGATTTTATTTATGATGAACAAAAAATCGTCGGACGAAACGCATGCTCTTACTACTTAAAAATCGTTTAAATCCTTTATCTACTGATAATAAATTCATTTTTCATATAATATAAAAAATATAATACAGTATATATATATATATATAATAAATGAAACATCCTATCGTTCGAATATCACTCCGAAGAGAAAAATAATTAATAGTTATAACAATTGTAATAATAAGGAACAATATGATAGATTAATATATAGCCTTAGTTTGAAAAATAGTCGAAAGAAGACAATACTTTTGACGTTGAAAAAAGAGAGAGAGAAAGAGAAAGAGAAAGAGAAAGAGAGAGGTAATTAAGAAATAGGAAAAATACAACTCACCATCGTCCTGGTCATCCTCGGCGTCTTCTTCCTCCGTGTCGGTGCTTTTGCTCTTTCCAAGATTCTTTAATTTTTTCTTCTTCGCCTGGGCCCTTTTTCTCACTGAGCGATTAAACAAATTTAAATTAATTAAAAAAAAATGTCTCGTATAAATGATTATTATTATCCTAATAATATATTATATTTTATTTAAAATAATTCAAGAGATATTATTAACTCGTATATAAATGCACGAGAGTCCGCAAAGGGGTGGAAATTATTTGGAAAATGAAAAATAATTTTTATAAAAATTACATTAAAAAAAGAAAAAAAAAGCATAAGAATAAGAAGAAATCCTTCTCAATTTACATCTACCTTGTCGTCGCTTAGTGAGAAAGCTTTAATACTAAAAGGTGTATAAATATCAAAGTATACATTTCAATCAATCTGAGTGACATTTTATGTCATAGCTTCCTCTTGGAAGAAGAAAAAAAAAAAAAGAAAAAAGAAAAGAAAAGGAGAAAAAGTAATTCTGCGGACACTTTTGCATATACGATTACTTTATCGATACATTAAAAGGAAAATCTAACGCAAACCTTCTAATATGTGCATCTTTTCCTCTTCCGTGGTCCTCTCTTCGGCGAGAATTACCTCTTCTGAAATTCAAGTCGTTATTACGGTCATTCGGAAAATTTTCTTACGATAACGAACAATAATGTCTTTTTCGACTATTTAATTATGAAGCAGGAACTCGCGACATATTTCTTTTTTTTTTGTTTTCTTTTTATAGTTTACCTGCACGACGACCATAAAACAACATAGGTATAATAAATACGTAGTTATTTCTTTTCTAGCGGGGTGTCTCTCTAAATACTGGGTGAGTAAAAAAAAAAACAAAAAAAGAAAAGAACCAAGAAACTAGTTCACACTTTTCTGGCTTAGATAAAGGAAACTAGATTTATAGATTTACAAGAAAAAAAAGTCGTGTAAAAGCTATTGGATTAATCCGGAGTGAATGCACGTCCGACGTTTACCAATCGTGTAGCATCTCTAACCTGCTTTGCAGATCCAATTGAGGTAGCAATTCAGTTCGCGCTCGAGCTGCTGTTGTCTTCGCAATTTCAGGAAGGTTTGCCGGTTCTCCACCTTCTCTCTCTCCTTCGCAAACTCTCTACAAGCGTAGCAGCAAAGGTTCATACATATATGCCATGTTTCTGCGTGTCCTGTGTATATGTGTGTGTAATATGTGTGTAATATGTGTGTAATATGTGTGCGTGTGTGTACTCGAGAGAGAGATTATTTTTGATTACCGTGGGAACATGTAAAAAGGGGGTCGAAGGGGGCAGGGGGTAAGATACGTTAAAGTAGAACAACTATACAACGACGTTTTTGTATCGGGCGAATAAACGTTCGATTAACCAAAAAAAATTACGTAATTTGGATAATCTACATAGGTTAATTAGCGTGTGTAATATATGTTTTGCTCATACGCATACTCGAATCAATGATAGGAAATCGGATCCGAGGGGTGATATAAACCGATTAGCCTTTACTCTCTAGCTTACTCCGAACTTGAGCTCTTTGTTCACGCGACACCTCGATATATCTAATTAAAAGCGATATATATATACATATATATATATATATTACTCAATGTATACAATATGTATCGAAAGCTAAAGACAAGTAACAGATCCGTTAGTGTTGAAACCTGCTTGAGTGATCCATTTTAAGTAGGAACTGAATGCGGTAGTGAAGAGACGTTTTCGCTTTGCTTTCTGATAAGCCGCTCGCCTCTCAACCCGCGTTCTTTCGTTAGAAAACTCCCTGACGAGAAAAGATAAGAAATTTGATTTTACTTTTATCCATCGGTTCATCGTTCGAGAGTATTCATTTTTTGTCTTTTTTGGTTATTTTTAATCCTCGATCGTGGGTGAACTCGGTTAGAAATTAAAATAAACAAAATGTTGTTTTTCTTTTATACAAATGAAACAAGCGCGTAAAATTATTCGACGAATTTATTCTCGTGTATTATTTGAATTAAATAATTCGATCGGTAATTTATTAATGGGTATAATTTTTGATGAAATTTTTAGGACGAATTTTTTGGACGAATTTTTGGACGATACTTACCCGCTCAGGACACCGAGAACTAAGTTCAGCATGAAGAAGGAGCCAAGGACGATCAATGGTATAAAGTAAATCCAGTTGTACGTGCTTCCAAGAGCGTCGTTTGTCTGCAAATTTGACCAGAGCCACGTGAAGCCGGTATTACATGTGCGAGCATGGTGCACCAGATACACAGCTGTACGCATATCAATCAATGACAAAAGAACATTATGCGACATAAAGACATTTAGACATACGGAGATCTTGTTTTTTTTTCTTTTCTTTTACTTTCCGTTCCGTTTTTTTGTTAGCACATTGACTCGGATTTTAATATCCGAATTGTCCTTTGAAAAAATAACAGCAAAAACAACAAAATACATGGAATCATTTCAAACCTTTTACGTTTCGTTAAAATCGAGGCAATCAAAATTTGGAATCAAATAACATTTAGAATTTGTAATAAGCTAATCGAACAATTTGTTTGTCAAAGAAATATTATTTTCTCTGCATATATACATATATACCATTCAAATTTCCCATAACACGGTTAATTTGTTTCACGTTGGATTGAATTCGCGTTTAATTGTAAACGAAACGAAACGGTATAATTGAATCATCAAAGGTTTGTCTAATTGTAAATTTATTAAGCGGAAGTTATATCGAAACCGTGTTATAGGAAAGTGTTTGAGTGTATATGCATTCAAAATTATAAACGTAAAAAATCTATAAACGTCAATTTTTAAGATTTTGTTATGGATCGATACGACCGATCGATACGATCGAGTTATATATATACACACACAAATATATGAATATATTAATATATATTATATTAAAACATTAAGGTGTTATAGCAAAAGAGGGCTGAAACTGACAGTGTTATACTGAGCAAGGTGAACATATACGTCAGTGTTAGCTGATTATCATCTCTGCAAGCATATTTATTACGAACTCGAAGCTCGACCAACGGCTAGGTTTTCTTTTTTTATTTTCCTTCTTCTTCTTATTCATCATTATCGTAAATCGACAACGAAGAAATAAAAGATTGAAAAAAAGAAAATAATAATGTAGGGGTACAAAGAACAAAAAAATAACATCAACGACATCGAACCAAATCAAATAAAAAACAAATGTAACGATTATCAATAGCAGGTTATAAGAAAAAAAAAAGGGGGGGGGAGGGAAAGGGGAACACTCAGACGTTCGTGTAACACGTAATAACGACACGGGGGATGCATACAAAATTAAAAGAAAAAACAAAAAACAATAAAAAATAAATCAAATACTCAAAAACGATTGAATCTTAAGTTCGACTAATAACTTTCTACATTCCAATCTATTATCTATTCTAACTTTTTTTTGTAATCGATCCAAACAAATGAATCCCGATCATCGAACGAAGATTCGATCGTTTTGAAAGGAAAGAAAAAGGAAAAAAAAAAAAAGAAAAGATTACGACTCATCTCTAGCCAGTGGGATAAGCTTGACAAAATTCATATAAATTAGGCACGTATATAATAAAAAATATCGAATGGACCACATTCAAATAGATAAAACACGTCATGTACGCAATTAAATGTATGTTATATGCGTGTATACGAGGTTAATTTATAAAAATTGAATAATATTGAGACACATAAAAAAAAAAAAAGAAATAAAGATACAGAAATAGACAGAGATACATAGAAAAAAATAAATATATATATGCATATAAAAAGATAGATAGATAGATAGAGAAATATTTAACACTGATGAACATATCTCTTGCTTTACCCAGTACAATATGGAAGTCCAGCCCTCCATAGTGATGCACTGGAAGACAGTGAGCATAGCGAATCCGATGTTGTCGAAACTGGTGATGCCGTAGTTTGGTCCCACCCAATGATCCAAACACGTTGAGGTGCTCGCGTTGCACACGTGGGCACCGAACGGTGCCTCCGATTGAACGTCCGTGTTACACGGGTCCGGAGTCTCACCTTCCTTCACGATCACACCTACGTGACAGAACAAACAAAAAACACCAAAAAAAAAACGAACGAACAAAGTGACAGAGAGAGAGAGAGAGAGAGAGAGAGAAATAAAATGGTAGGAGAGAGAAAGAGAGAGAGAGAGAAAAAAAAAACAAAAAATATTTTGTTTGATTAGCATTGCTAAGAATATATAAAAAAACATATATTTATCTTTTTTGAAAATAATTCAGCCGACCCCGTGTCGGGGTTTTAAATGACCCGACAAAAAATATACTCACTGATGTCCTTTATACTGTAACACGTTTTATGCAGTGTTCCCGAATAAAACTCAAGACCGATGATGGCGAATATCACGATCGCGAAAAGAACCAGTAATCCGATCTGCAGAAGCGGCGCCATTGCTTTTATGATGGACTTCAACACCACCTGAAGACCTGTACGGAAGAGAAGAGAGAACGGCGAGGAGTAATTAGCCCGAAAAATCGTCCCCACTCGGCATCACGACTAACACACGACTAAAACTTTTCTTTTTTTTTTTTCTTTTATATTTTTTCCTTCTAGTTTCTTTTCTTTTTTTTTCTTTTTTTTTCTTTTCATTTTCTCATTTTATTTTTCTATTCTTTTTTTCTATTTTTTTTGGCCACTGTGTCGTAACGACGCTTCTTATTTTTAAAACCGCACTCTCTCGGCGCGCGTCATATTTTTTTTTCCCGCTGCTCGAGAAAGATTTTTAATATCTTTGATTTTTTCTTTTCTTATTGTCCGAACTTGTACGCGTGCAAAATATCTATGAAAAACCATATATATATTTATTTATTTATTTATTTATGTAATATATAAATATATGTACGAGAGGAAAATTAATGATAATAGAAAATAATGAAAAAAAAAAGTTATAGAAAAATTTTGATAAGAATGACTTTATATCGTTAATTCAATAACATATACAGATAGAAACTTCTCACCGTTCTCGCACAAAATGTTCCTGCGCGCTAACGATTAAGGTACCTCAACGATATATCTAAACACAACATACAGCCCTCAAAGAGCATCTAAATGGGTATCAAAAATACTACGAACGTAACCTAAAGGAAAAAGAAAAAAAATTCGCTAAGTCCTTGCAATGCCATCTACGTGTACGTGTGTTGGTATTAACGTTGCAATCAAGAATACTACGCTCATATATCTACGAATTTATATAGAATATAATATAATTATATTTATATCCGACAGAGTGAATGCCCGTCGATTCGCACTTTAATCAAATCTAAAAACTATTCGATATTTAATATAAAATAGGTTTACAATATATAAAATATACATGTATATGTATATTAATAAATACATATACATGTATACCACAGATATATATGCGATAAACGTAGTCCAACGTGGACGAATTATAATAATAATGCGTATTAAACGTGAGATATCCGAATCTTAGGCGCAGGAAAATTTTCATACGAGCGAGTTCTCGAACAGCGGTCATTTGACGCATTTTCATCTTCATCATCATCATCATCATCATATTCATCATTATATTCATCATTATATTCATCATCATCACCATCATTTTCTTCATCGTTATCTTCGTCATTAACATTATCATAATCTTCTTCATCATCATCATCATCATGATCATCATTGTCATCGTCCTCATTATCATCATCCTTAATCATCATCATCAATCATCACCATCATCATAATCCTCATTATTATCATCATCAATCGCCACCACCACCATCATTATTATTATTATTATGATTATTATTACAATTATTAATATTATTAGTTTAGTGTATTATAATATTAGGTATGATTTATTTTTAATAAGATATTATTTAAATAGTTTAATTATTATTATTTGTTATATTATCAGTTAATATCGTTAATCCGTTAGTTGCCGCCCCATCTTTCGTTGAACAAAAAAAGCTTTGCGTCGAAAGATAGGGGGAGATAAAGGGGAGGAATGAGTAAAAATAAGAGACCTCTCGTATAGTCTCGTAATAATTTTTTTTTCTTTTTTGGTTTTGTTATTATTTTTTGTTTCTCTGTTCGTTTATTATATTTCTCGGCCAGTTTCTTTCTTATCTTTTTTTTTTTGTTTTTTTTTTTAAGCGCTACTCACTCGGTATGCCGGAGACAAGTTTGAGCGGTCGCAACACGCGTATCGCACGCAACGTGCGCAGATCCATATCCAGTTCTATGCCCTGCGAGAACGCCGTGATGAACCTGCCCCAAAACACACACACCCCGCCACACTTTACTACTTACTACTCTATTACACTAATACTCAGGCTACTTAAGTACTTAGGCTACGTCACTAATATAGGTGAGAGAGATAGACAGAGATATAAAGAAATAGAGAGTGAGAGAGAGAGAGAGAGAGAGAGTGAGAGAGAAAGTAAAAGAATGTGAGATAGATAAACTAGCGATTTCTAATCCTAGTCCTTCTCATTTTGAAGAAAATATTTCTATTTAAAATATTATCTAGATATTATTTCAAAGGGAAAATTAACATCACGGTAATATGTATATATATATATCTTCTTTTTTTTTTTATTCCTATTCGCGTACGACGATCAATTTTGGTAACGAACAAAATGGTTCAATGGAACAAAAAAAAAAAAGAGAGAGAAAAGGATTAAAGCGATTAGATTCGATTAGATTTGAACTCGATTTTGATTTCATTTCAATATGCAAACTCGTCGTTTTATTATTATTCTTCTTATTATTCTTATTCTTTTATATAGGAAGTAGATAATATATGCAATTTTCACGAGAATAAAAGAAAGACATCGAGAGAGAAAGAGAGAGAAAGAGAAAGAGAGAGAGAGAGAGAGATTGAGTGGAGAGGGGTGGGACATATTAAGACAGATAGAAAAAGACAGAAAAGAATGAGAAAGAAGAATAAAGAGATTTCAAAGTTCGATATACAATACGCGCAAGTAATACACACATAGATAGAAAGAGATAGAAATATATAGATAGATAGATAGATAGATAGATATAGAATTGAAGGAAGGATGTGGCGGGTTCGAAGACTTCGAAGAATCACCAATTCTAAGCTGCTTCGACTTTATCGAATTAGCGCATCTTAAGATTAAGTCCTTCGTGAACGGGGTGGCTGCCTTGAGATAACTCTGACGGAAAGTTGTTAATGAAAGCACGATGGAATCGAAAAGTATCTACGGTATTACGATTAAACGTGAGAAGGAAGAGGAGCAGGAGGAGGAGGAGGAGGAGGGTAAGAAAATAGAAAGAAATAGAGAGTGGGAGAGCGAGAGAGAAAGAGTGGTGAAATAGCGTGAATTAGAGAAAAATATGTGATAAGGTTTACAAAAATGGCAGGAGGAAATTGATGAACTATGCAACAACGACGCTGGTTGGCTGAGGGGGTGGGGGGTAGAATATCATTATCGTAGGAGGAAACACTAAAAACAATTATACACAAGATGGGTCTATAACGATTAACAAATGAGATAGAATTAGATTTAAAAAAGGGAGATTAATATATGAGGGTTAAGATTATTCTTTTTTTTCTTTTTTCTCTCTAGGGAACATTTATTCGGGTTTTACACCTAAAGTGGACTTTGCGAGGGAAAGTAATAATAATAATAATCGTGGATCGATCATTATTTTCTTTTTTTTTCTATTTTTTTTTCTATTTTTTTTTCTCTTTTTTAAAGGACATTTACGTTATTCAGGTTAAGTACGAACTATCTAGTCTCTAAACGAGCTTTTCAAAAACACTAACGATAAAATTCTAAAACTATGAGAATCGTATTGGTGAGACGCATCGGACAAGTCGAAGGTAGCGATAGATATGCATCATAATACCTACTATATATATATCCAAATGATTATCTCTTATGAAAACTCCCCAACCACTTATTTATTTTTGTTCTCCTCGGCTTTGTCCATCACGATGTCGTCGACCTTCCCGCGATCCGCTTTTTTCTAACCCTCCGCGTTTTTCTCTCGTTTCAAAAGAAATACATCAACGAAAAAAAAAAACCTCCAAAAATTAATTATCAATGTATTTACTTACAATTAGAAGTAAAAAAAAACAAATCACACTTGCAAGCAGATACATTTTTTCTTTTATTCTTATTTAATTTTTTTTTTCAACCCAACTAAACAATTCGTTTTTCATTATTATTATTTTCATTGTATATGCGAGAAAGAGAAAACGTTTCGGGTGTTTGGGACGCCGATCGCGAGAAAAGTGAACGATAGCGATCCATCTAGAGGGATGAATCCGAATATGAATCGCAAATTCGCACGATACGTCCAATTCTATATATATATATATATATACATATATATATATATATTGATATATAACTATATATATATATATATGTATATATTGATATATATATAGTTTCTACGTGAAGGTACTAGCGATGATGCATTAACCTACACGGAGAACCAAACTCCGAGAGCTTTGCACTCTCTTCTTCTTCTTCTTCTTCTTCTTTTTCTTCTTTTTCTTCTTTTTCTTCCATTTCCATTTCTTCTTTTTTATTTTTTTTCCTCCTTCATCTTCTTCGTTTTCTTCCCCCTTGTCGATAGATTTTCTAGACATTTTTTTTCTCTAGAATCATTTTATTCTAGAAAATTATTTTTCTTCTAAGCAATTTTTTTTCTCCTTTTTATTTATTTATTTATTTTTTTTTTCCTTGTTCTTTTTTCTACGGTATCAAATACCAATACCTATCACTACGTTGCTCAATTATTACGATATATACATTATTTTAAATAATTTGGGAATATTTATAAATAATCTTTCGTACGTTCGTTCGTTCGTTCGTTCTTACTTTCTTTCTTTCTTTCTTTCTTTCTTTCTTCCGTTCTTCCGTTCTTTCGTTCGTTCGTTCGTTCTTTCGCTCGTTCGCTCGCTCGCTCGTATCTATCTAAAGATTCATTTCCAAAGGACTAAAATTTGTGAACAAATACTACGCTGGATTCTATGTTAATTGAATATAAAATTATTCATTAGAATATAACAAATAAGTTAAGGCGAATGGTATGTCGTGTTTTTTTTTCTTTTATAAACATTATTATTATTGTAATTATTATAAATATTATTATTGTTATTATTATTATTATTATTATTATTCGTATTATTATTCGTATTATTTTAATTATTATTATTATTATTATTATTGTTATTATTAATATTATTTTTTTTTTTCTTTATGATTATTTATCAAGATGGATCCCCTGAAAAATATCCGCAACTCTTGAGCTCTTGTGTCTCTAAAGTTGTTCATCACCACTCTCTAGCAAACTCGAACACGTTACGGCTCTAGAACACGTACCTATTTACCAATGTATAGTCAACTCTATTATTCAATAGCTTTGGCTAAGGATAGAGACTGCTAAATATAAACGCGACTTCGGGCCAATGTATCTATTTCTATGTATGTATGTATCTATGTATGTGTGTGTGTATTTTCCCGTGCGTAATAATGGCCGTTTACTCGAAAAATATTTTTTTTATACTTTCTTTTATGCTTTCGTCAAAATACTATTATTTATTATTACAATATTCACACGTAAAACTTATTACCCAGATTTTACTCTGTGTGTGTGTGTGTGTGTGTTGAGTGTATGTATGTGTGAATATGTGTTTTAATAATAATTAATAGTAATAATAACAACACAACAACAATCCGCCGACCGATCTATCATACGATCGTGAATTGAAATAATTGTATATTTGTTTTCATTTTGTTTTCTAATAAAGAAAAAGAAAGAAGAAAAAAAAAGAGAAGAACGAAATAAAAGGACACAACGCTTAAATTCACACGCACTACCATAGAGAAATATTTACCATGAAAAATAATCGCCCACGTTTGACCCCGTGCGATAATATTATCTACGTGTGCGTTACAATATAATTACGTGTTAACACATTAAAAGTAGCATCATCATCATCATCATCATAATCATCATCATAATCATCATATCATATCATCAATCTCTAGCAAATATAAGATCTCAGTCACTATGTTCTCTACCCTATGTATAATAAATACGTATATATTTAATGAGACAAGTAAGAAAACGAATATAGAAAAAGAAAAAAAAAAAAGAGAAAAGAAAAGATGTATGAAAAGAGAAAATAATTCAATCACAAAAAATGAAAGTAGAAAGAATAATAAAAGACACTCTGTGTGAACTCTATCATCGTTCTCTAAAAATATTCCATCAACGATACACAATTATGACGTCAGTCCTGAATAAAGACGCAGCCCAGACGCAAACCATCAGTCCAAATAAATCAATAAATTTCAATCTATTGCACATTAAATGTAAAACAAAATTACTAAATGGAAAAAAATCAAGAAGAACGGTAAAAATAAACGAGATATCACAAAAAGTGAAAGGTCCTAGAAAATACGAAAGAGTGTTTTAGCATCCTTCAATATATCGTTAATGTTTTTGATATATCATGTGCGTGAGTTAGCGTTCGTTGTTGTCCTTGTGTATTTTTGTGTTTTTTTAGTGCGATGAATAATAATAGATAGATAGAAATAAAGAGAGAGAGAGAGAGAGAGAGAGATAGAAAGAGAGAGAGAGAGAGAGAGATAGAAAGAAAGAAAGAGAGAGAGAGAGAGATAGAGAGAGAGATAGAAGGAAATGCGAGTAGATATAAAAATAAATGATATAGAGTATATAGCAAATAACTGATAGAGTATTTCTAATATCTAATAATTCATTAGTATCCTAATACGTATGTATGTGTATATACAGACTTGATTACTGAAAAATACACTTTGACACAGATTCGACAAAAAATACCTATTACATTATTTAATATATACCTAAGTATCTTCGACCAACTTTTATCTATAGCTGTGATCAACTGTTCTAAGACACCCATAGCCGCTAAATAGTAATTAGTAAAACAGAGAGACGTGTAATTACGCAAACGGGAACCAAGGGGAATTAACTAAAGCACAAATCAAATGTTTAGAAGTATTAATTTAGCTTGCGTTAGATATCTTCTGCTTGCACCTATCAGAAAACGTCGAATCAGTAATTCAAAGATAAGCAATAAAACTGAGAGACATAATCATAATATATATATATTGTATATGTATTATGTAGTTAATATATATATATGTATGTATGTATGTAGAATATAGGTTAGAAACTATCGTATAAGTATAATTATAATAATTGTAATAATAATAATAATAAAAATGATAATAATAAAAATAATAATAATAATAATAATAATAATAATAATAATAATAATAGGGAACGTTAAATATAAAATATTAAAAGCTAATCAGAGACTATGAAACGTACACAAACGCAAATGCCATGAACAAAGGGTGGGGGGTTAGTATATAATAATAATCTGCTGCTTTCACTGTATTCTTGTACTGTTTTGCTTTGTTATATCTGCTTTTTCACAGAATTGTGACTGACTCACTTGGAATTTTCGAAACCAGCTTTAGCGGTCTGAGGACCCTGAAGGAACGTAGCATACGCAGGTCGACGTCCACGTTAGTTTCGGCGAACACGGTCATCGACCTAATCCAAGGATCACTCTAGAATCTATCTGTCCAATCGGACAAACCGTATCGGCTTGGAGCTGTACGAGGAAAGAAGTTTCTTCAAATAACGAAACTTTCCATCTATATATATATATATATATATATATATATATATATATATAGGTAACATCTTTCTGAAACTTTAGCTTTGAAACTTCTTTCCTCGGGATCAGATATCCTAACGTTAAAAAGGTTGTTACGTGTAAAGTCAACGTATATAGAATATAGAAATATCTGTATAGGAAACAGCCTCTTATCGCGATTATAAATGACCACGGTAAAGTGCATATTCCTCTCTATCGTCTTCTCTTCTCGTAGTGTCCGCCTAACTCAAAGTATCATGAGTTTTCATCATTTCTTCAAATATAATGTAAATAAATGCGATTTCAAAATAAAAAAGAGAGAGATAATGAATAATTGTTTTGGACGAAGAGATGAGAAGAAAAATAGAGAGAGAGAGAGAGAGAGAGAAAAAGAGAAAGAGAAAGAAAGAGAGAGAGAGAGAGAGAGAGAAAGAGAGAGAGAAAGACAGAAAGAGAGAGAGAGAGACAGATAGACAGAGTAATATACAAATATATATATATGTATATGTATGGGTAGAGAGAAATAAATAGAATGAATGAAAAAATAATGATTGGATAACGTGAAACGATGATAATATATCAATAATATAACGATTAAGGAAAAGTAAGGAAAGAAAAAAAAATATATATAAAAAGAATAATAATAAAATAATATATATATATATATGTGTGTTGCAGTTGAAGATAGACGATCTCCTCACCCGGTCACCACGACGAAGAAGTCCATGATGTTCCAGATGTTTCTAAGGTAGGAGCCGCGGTGGAGGACAAAGCCAAGGGCGAGGATCTTGAGGCTCGCCTCGACGCAGAAAATCCCGAGGAAATAGATCTCCGTGGCCTCGAGTTTCTGTGCGAGTATGGTCTTGTCTTGTTTGGGCAAGTGTTCCTCGAGGGCGAGGACCACGCAATTGGCGATGATGGTTAACAGGACGGCGTACTCGAAGGGCGGCCACTCGATGATGAAGCGGGTGTGCTTCCTTATACAATTATCCTCCGAAAGGATGAACAGCGAGGTCGTGCCCTTAGATTTGGGCTGGGCTCCCCCGCTTCCACCCGCCCCTCCGCCCTGATCCCGGCCTGGCGCCATATCCACCGGACCAATTACCTGCCAAACAAATTCACCCACCTTTCTATTTCTATTTCTTCATCTTGGTCGGAGACACTTGCCTCTTACCTCCCCTCCAAAGCTAGTCCAGTCACCGCGACCAGTCAGTCCGGCCAACCTCTGCCTTCTCCTGTACTGACTCGCGTATCCAGGATCCCTTTGTGCCGCCTCTTGCGCTGCTGCCAACCTGATAAAACAAAATATCGTAATCGTTAATTTATTAACTCTCCTATTACCATATTAATGCATGCTTTTCTACCCTCTCTTATCATTATACTCATCCATACAGTGGTTATCGATATTATTCGAGAAAGTATATTCGTGTTACTCTTTTTACAATATCCAACAAATGTTATCTAGATAAAATACGTATAAACGGTCTCTCTAACGTAATTGTGTTTATCGATAAAACGATACATATCATCATCCCGTGAACTATCTTGATATCGATATATTCGAGTTATATACCGATGTTTCTATCACGGTTAACTATAATATATATATATATATATATATATATTTCGCGAAAGAGCTCGTTAATGGCCGACAAAGTCGTATTATGTGGCACGAGGCTAATTAATTGCATTAACCGAGACTTTTCTCTACGAAGGTCTTTTGTGCGTTGCTTTTGCTTCGCAGGCAAAAGTAAATGTGTGAGAGAATAATCAAGGTACTCGGTAATGTAATAACTCGCGACAAGAATCTTCATACGACACATACCTACTCCATTTACGTACACCTATGTTCTTCCCTTTTCATTTTTCAATCCTTTCATCTACTTTATTCGACGAACTAATCAAATAATGTATAAATTCGTATATATAAGAAAAAGAAAACAAAACTTTGATTACACTATTTTATTCATATATATATAAATATAATTCCTCTATATGTTCTTGAAGTATAAAGAAACGCGTTAAAAAAAAAGAAAAAGACGTTTATGTGGAACGTAACCTCGGATATAAGAAATAGCTTGACTGCTATCGTTCGTCAAACTCATAAAATTCAGTCGAGCGGTAAGCGTTTTCTCGAACGACGACAAATGGACTCTCTAACAGCGACGGAAAGTTTGTTTAGCCGCATTGATGATGCACAACGCTAGAAAACGCTCGGGACTGGCATGTCGCCGAAGTTTTTCAGTATCCGCAGTGGCCTCAACGCATAACTTGGCATACATTGTTTCGAGAATCCACATACACACACGTATACTTAACTCGAACGACCGTTTAATGTTTCGATTCGATAAATGCTAAACACTAAGGACATTTAACGTTACATCGTTCGCTGCATCGTCGTAGAATATCACTTTCTTCCCGTATTATCATAACTATGTAACGTGCCAAATGGATATCTAATAAATCAACTCGTACTCGACTTAATGGGGGGTGGAGAGGGAAGGGATGGGGGACGAGACGGGGGAGGGGGATGGGTGCAAGGGAAAAAAACAAAAGCGAGAATTTAATTAACTTTTACGAAGTTGAAAGCATTCTTTCGACGCTGATTGGTCACGACAGCAACAGGTGCAACGGCAAGTGTGGATCGCAACACGTAAGAAATATAGCACTCTTTCCACGTTGCACTTTATATGCAACGCTGCATGCCAGTTTTGTATTCGTAATACCCACCTAATCACCCTCAACCTATGTATTACATATACACAGACATATACACGCGAGCACACACACACTTATGTATATAATAACACGTGCACTTGCCACACTATTTTTCAAGTAACGATACCGATACATTTACTTATTAACATTTCGTAGAAAAATAAAATAAAACAAAACAAAACAATATTAACCGATTGTTCTTATTTCTAAATAATTTACTTAAGACGTATCGCCGCGATAGTAAAAAAAAAAAGAGAAAGAAGGAAGATTATAACCGAAGAAGATTGATAATGATTTATGCAGTCAGCTCATGTACGCTTTTTATCAAACCGTTCGAGTAATGGCGAGAAGAGAGAATCGTGCCAAATCGCCATGTTGCCGAGCGCGTTTGTGTTTTTTATCAATGGTAATTAATACCATACATTTCTCTCTGGTGCCTTTCAACCACCCACCCTCACCGTTTACCCCTTGCCGTTTGTTTCTACCCTACTTTTTCATTCCGTCGAAGTAACCATGCTGCTGCTGCTGCTACTGCTGCTGCTACTGCTGGTAGTGGTCTGCTTCTTGACGTTGAATATTCACAATTGAATTTTCTATCTAGTCGGAACGTCAAGCGCATGGTCTTGATCGTGCGAGAAAGAGCACAAACAAAAGAGAAAGAGAGAAAGAGAGAAAGAGAGAGAAGAAAAAATAAAGAGTACCGGAAAAAAATGTTTATGAAAAGAAACGATTCGTCTGAAGATAGTCGAGAAACGATTCTTTTCAAATATATTTTTCATTCCTATATCGTAAACAGTACCGAAGGAGTTTATAAAGTACGATTCTTTTCAAAGTATAAAGAATAGAATTCTTCAATGACAACGAAATGACTGCTCGGTATGCGCTTTTACGCTACTGTCCTCTCTTAAAACGAGGATTGAATTTTTGCCAAACCGATGTTTCCTAATTTTTCATTACTTCTCTCTCTCTCTCTCCCTCCCTTTTTCTGAAAAAGGAAGTAAATTCGACGAGAAATAGGTATCGTTGTAACGAACGACGAAAAATTGTAACGATTGGATGAAACGAAAAATAATTGAAAAGAAACAAAATTGTTTAAATGAAAATAAAAAAAATAATGTCAAAGAAGAAAGAAAAAAATCAACCGTTTATTTTCTACGGTGAAGTTCATTTTTTATTTTTTTTCTTTCTCTGCGAAATGTTTTGCACGACAGTTAATTTCCAATTGTAGATGTTATTACGATCAACAACAATAAAAAGAAGAAAATATTATACACTGGACGTAGGCCGTTTTCAAAATATACGGTTCAAATTTTCGACGAAGCGCATAGAAAACGACAACCGATAGAAAATCTATACTAACCCACGACGTTTCTCATTAGGTTAATTACTACGCCATTTTAGGTGCGAGAGCGCGTGCACGTGACGACGTACTATCGTAAATACATACTATACCTAATATAAATATATATATATATATATATATATATATATATATATA
>NW_014569835.1:127476-140377 GCF_001313835.1 Polistes canadensis
TATATATATATATATATATATATACTATATAATACCACAGGAAACATTGAAGTTCGACCAATGCTAGTTCGTGCGTATACGCACGAAACCCGCAGAATATGTCGGTATGTATATACATATATATGTATATATACTTTACTTGCTATGTATATAGGTGTATATGTATATGTAAGTATAGTATACGTATGTATACATAGATTTTGTACAAACGTAGGCGTATTCTATGACTATGCGAGCGTCAGCGTCTCCCCTCTAATCGTGGGTAGTTATATATATATATATTGAGATCATAGTATACACGTGTGTGTGTATGTTATAATAAATAAATACGTAGTTTGTAATTGTACCAACGAATAAATTGATATTTACTTCTTCTTCTTCTTCTTCTTCTTCTTCTTATTTTCGAATACTCACGATAAAAGTATTGCTACGATCATCCTTTTCAATGCGATTTCAGATTTAAAAAGATTCCTAGCATTTTCTCGCGTTACAGAAAAAGAGAGAGAGAAAGAGAGAGAGGGAAAGATAGAGAAAGGGATGAAGGAAAGCAGACGGGAAAAGGGAAGGTTAAAGAGATCGTTCAAAATGCAAGTGGGACGTGCTCGACGAGATCGCACACACAAGCTCGGCAATAAATTAGCTATTAAAAGGAACTAACGGTATAGCATTAGGCATCGATAGGAAGAGAAGAACGTTAAGAGACATAAACGTAAAGACGTTCGATCTTGTATTTTGAGTATAACGATATGTAAAGGCATTCCCTAAACAATCTTTTTTTTTTTTTTCATTGTCTTCTACTGTCTTTCATTGAAAGAAAGAAATAAAATCAATTATCCCGTCAGAAATGTTTATCGACGGAATTGTCGCACGGAGAGATCACACTTCAAATCATTTTTTCCCCCGTAGTTATTATTATTATTATCATCGATTGTTATTAGGTATCTTGATTATTCACCGATCTCTCGTAACTCACGTCGTATCATCGACAATTAATAATAAGTGCTCGTCCGTTGTTCACATTACACGAACGCATACGATATAATATAACAGTATGATATCGATCGATCATGATATTATTGACACCGTAAAGTCACCAAACACGCGATGACTACGAATCTCGAGTTTGAAGGGAACATGTTAACCTGGAATACATCTCGTGAGCTTCTTCAATGGATCGATCGCGTTCACCGGTGTCTACCATCTCTCTCTCTCTCTCTCTCTCCCTCCCTCCCTCTCTCTCTCTCTCTCTCTCTCTCTCTCTCTCTCTCTCTCTCTCTCTATCTTTCTCTCTTTACCGGCTTTTACGAGCTACCTACGATGAATGACGTGGATTCGTAAGAGAACGCCATTCGTTGGAATATTTTACTTTTACGTAAGACAAATATACTGCACTTTTGTGAATTTAAGAAAGAACAATTTCATTTTACTAATGATTATTATTAATATTTCTTTTCGGTTTTTATCATTTCAAATGATCGAACTTGTATATTCTGTTTGTATGAAAATATAAAACAAAATGAAGATAGAAAATATTTCCAAGAGAGAAGAGAAACATTGTACATTCTATTATGCGTATATATATAATATATAGAAGAAAAAAAAAGAGTGAAAGGGTATACACTTATGACGATAATAGTCGCTTATATGTTATGTCCAACGAAATTACCTTTCGGTCTATTTGTTCATGGAAAGCATGCATTACGTCAGGCGTACACGTGTACGAAAAAGAAGACATATACGTGCTTATATTGCTATATTCTTATACTTTGAATGTATATATATATACGATAGTACGTATAGAAGAAATCGTGTAAAGCGAGCAACGATGGCTTTACACGTATGTACATACAATGGATACGTTATAGGTACATGTGGTATGTCGCGAAAGAATAATTAGATGGTCAGAAATGTCTGACTCACCTTTACGTCGTTGTTACTCGAAATACAAAGAAAAAAGGAAAGAAAAAAAAAGATCAGTAGGAACGGTGGTGCAAAATTCATTCGACTCGGTAGTACTTGTTGCAAGATCAAAGTCCAGCCGCAAATCGCGAAAACAGAACAAAACAGAAGGAACGAGTTTTCTCTAAACCTCTGTTTTACTGTTTTCCTTTCTTTCTGTCTGTCATTAATCCTCTCTTGTTTGTTCCAGTTAGAAAGGAATCTAACTGGAACAATATCACCTCTCTCTCGTAGGTGAGATATTATGTAGGTCGTATTATCCATAGTATAGTATAGTTATTCTAAACCAATACTTCTATGAACGAAGATTAAAAAAAAAGAGAGAGAGAGAGAGAGAGAGAGGAAGATTTTATATCTTGTAAGTAGTAAAAACAGATCATAGGTAAACGACAAAGACGTCTGACTCATCCCACACCCACCCTACTTGCCGTACACGCGATTTCTGAAGAGGTTGCAGTAAGCAGTGCAGATGCATTTCCACTTGATTCCATATCCCAACCCACGACTTCAAATTATTTTCCTATTAGTTATTAGCATACTTACGTTGAAATTAATTTTTAGAGAAAGTGATTAATAATGATGATTAATTTCCTCTTAAGTAAAAAAAAATTCCCAATCGTTAAGAGCTTTTTCACAAAGAATTTACAACACCGCACCGCGTCCGTACCGGTGGTGACCGTTCGCGTATTAACGTTATGCTAGCTAACGTTTCGAAGAAATGGCTCTTTCATTGATACGACACAACGATTACGTATTCTCCGAAATTCCTTGCGAAATTGGGACAAGTGTGTTTCATACAAAGCGAGATCGTTCGATATGCAAAACGATTTACGCTGACTCAATGGCCGGAGCTCATTCACTCGGTTAAATAATTGTACGATTCTTCGAACTCGGTACTTTACAAACTAACGAACAAATAAACGAACAACGTTCGTATATTATACGTTTATTGTATGCATTCGAAGGTATAATAAGAACAATTTTTTTCATACATAATAAAAAAGAAATGGTGTTAATTTATTCGATAACCTTTGCCTAGATTTCGCGTCAATTTTTAACCCCCACCCCTTTCCCATTCCTCTTAACCAATCCTATAATACGTATAATTCCAAAACTTGGCTCCTTCGCGTAAGTAGTAAAAGTCAGCCAAAAATCAAACGCATCCCGTAAGACCAATCAATTCTTTCTTTTTCTTTTTTTTTTTTTTTATTTATCCTCTACTTTTATTCGACGTACGCCATTTCGCAGTTAACGCGATCAATGCTTTATTACGAGATAAATCGTTCTTAACTGGCAGTTAAGTAGAATCGTGCATTATTCAGTCTAGAGACCATTCAAATGAAAATCCACTTCTCAGAAAGAAAACATTAGCTGCCAGTAGAAAACGGTTAGTCCACCCACCCACTAACCAACTACAAGATTTCTCAATTTCTTGCGTGGCCTTTTACCTATTTGCATCCAACACGATTTTACTACCTCGAATGACTTGCAGTTCAAATTGTTTTTTTTTTTTTCCATCGTGATATCATACACGCCTATACACATATATATCATACCATGCATGAAAAAATATGTCAACTCAATACAAATTTAATGTACATGAAGCTCCAAATAATTATCATCAACGTTACGTAATATAGCTTACGCGATCTAAATAAGGTTTTATAATAACTGGAAATATGTCTCTTGATATTAAATTCATTCTAACAAAATCGTCAAAAAATTCAGCAGTTGCCTGAAAACTCAACCAAAGTTATTTAAAACAATGAAGATTATTACGAAGAATAACAGATGTACGATTACACTATAAACAAATACTAGATTTATTCAAAAAGTATCGAATTAACTGCTAAACCTAATATATATATATATATATATATATATATATATATATACATAAGTGTGCATATCCATGCATATAGATGCACACGTAGGTACGCTTTTGTATACTTTCGAGATCCTTGAACTATAACATTATAACTATCAGTAAGAATAACGCGGTGTATGGTGCAAGCTAAACTTCGTGCGATTATTAGTCGTTGACGAAGTTGGCTGTCACAAAAATATGACGATATTTTTCAGTGTGTGTGTGTATATGCCTCGACGTACGAGTTAGATATGAAGTTAGAAAAGGAAGGAAATATTGAAAAAGAAAGAAAGAAAGAAATAGAAAGAGAGAAAGATAGAGAGAGAATGAGAGAGAGAGAGAGAAAGTAGGATTTTATATAGGGCGTACGTCGTTGGCCGGTTCCGTTTATAGATCGAAGCTCCGAAAAAGCCCCAGCAAAACTCGCGTAGCTCTCTTTCTTTCCTTCCTTCCTTCCTTCCTTCCTTCCTTCATTCCTTCTCTCACTCTCTCTCTCTCTCTCTCTTTTTCTTCTTATATACCTCCCTCCCTCCCTCACCCACCCACGCTCCCATCCTTTTTTCCTTCCATTCCCCCCTCGCAACATATTCTCCGCGATCGTATGTGTTTATCGTGCGCGACGAGAAGCTCATTTCCTTACGTCGCCCGGGGCTTAATAAATCAGAGAGGAGGCGCCCTTGTCAATAGTAAGGTCAGCCGAGGCGACTCGACGTCTCCAGCATTTGCCAAGTGCTAGGAAGACGACGATGACGACAATGACATCAACGACATCCACGACAACCACGACGACGACGACGACGACGACGATGATGAAATAACAAAAAGAATTGAAAATGAACAACATAAAACTACAAAAATACACAACGAGTTACACGCGTGTGTGTGTGTGTGTGAGAAAGAGATAGAAAAGTGTATAATAAATTATGTATTTATATGTGAGAAAAGGATAGAAAAATATATGATGAAATATCGCGAGCAACATTTGGAAGAACGAACGAATTTCAAAATGAGCACCAAGGTTTACTTCCTTTTCCCCTATTTTTTCATTAGTTTGCACCCTCTTGGAAAACAAATATCTTTGTTACATCAAAGAAATCCCCATAGACAATTCAGCATATTCCAATTCTCGACCATATCTAGCAATCGGTAGTATCCTACCGAGTGTCACTTACTCTTTTTCTCTCTCACGTGTTCCATCGAAAATGAATTATTTACATGAGCTATTCTCGCACATTTTTCTTCTCTTTCCATTTCCTAATCCTACATTTCCCCCTCCCCCGCCCCACCTCGCCACTTCATACGCACGATAAGCCCCATTTCCCTAAAGCAAGTAATACTCGGAAACGCGCGAATACTCGCGTATAATACTCCTGAATAAAGTATCATTTTAATATTCGAAAAGATCGCTACATGAAGTAGATATATGTAAGTAGATATCTACCTACATAGGTTAGTTATATATATAAATATATGTGTATATATGTATATATAGGTACCTATAAGTTTAATCATTTTTTTATAGGGTACGTATCATCTTGGTCGTTGAACGCATGCGCTCACGTATACTAATACATCAAAACTATCCCTCGTGTGTCGCTGCTCGACAAAATAAATCTCTCTTTTTTTCTGTCTTTAAACTATATTCTTAACATTACGTCGTTTCTATTTTTTTCTTTAAATAAAAATTGAATGATGAAAAAAAGAATCAGAGGACACAGATTGTTTCTTCCTTCGAAAACTTTTTTTCTATATCCAAATATAATAATTAAATGATTATTTATATTTCATTTATATTTTACGCTTCATTTTTTTTTTGCATTTACGGGAAAGAGAGATCTAAAAAAAATTTGTTTAAATCTAATATTGTAATAATAATAATAATAATAATAATAATAATAATAATAATTTATAAAAGAAGAAAAAAATGTTCGTCGAGCTTTTATAGATTGAAGATAATAGAAGTACCTGTGTCTTGATGAAATACAGTGAAAAGCAAGGTAGGCACCTGGTAGCAGGTAACTATATATCTATTGATCGTTCATTCATGCTACCCTTTCACCCTCTCAACCCCTCGGCATAACCCAAAGCTTCTCCTCTTTTACCCTGTTTCTATTCCCCCACTCTAACTTCAAAATCTACCATCCCCCCCCCTCCTCACTCTATCTCTCTTCCACTTTCTAGTTCTGTTTCACTCTTACTACAATACTAGCAACGTCGTCGTCCTCGTAATCTCTATCACCATAATCATCATCATCATCATCATCACCATTGTCGTTATCATCATTATCATCATCAGCATCCTCGTCGTTGTTGTCGTTGTCAGTGTTGTTAGCGTTTCTCGTAGTTGGTTTAATGTGTAAGAATAATACAGCGACAGAATAACGTAGCTCAGTTGTACCAACTGCAAAACCTCCCCTCATGGCTGGTCACACGTGGCGCTCGCAAAAGCACGCGTACCAACCCGCTAAAAACCCTGTCAGAGAAAGTACCTACCTAACTTCGACTAAACTCTTGCCGCGTGTTCTCTTTAATCTTCTATATATTTATCTACCATTCTCTCTATCCCCACCCACTCGTTCTCTCTCTCTCCCTCTCTTTCTCTCTGTGTGTATATAATTTGTGTAATTAGAATGATAGAAGGAGATAGAATTTATTAGTAATAACGAAATATTTTTAACGATTATCCAACACAGTGATATATACAATTCGTTACGAAAGGTCGAATCCACGTTCTCATTTCTTTCTCTCTTTCTGCGATCGTTATTCTCTTTTTTAGTTCATACATATATAGTTTATATATTATATATTATATATATATATATATAGATATATATTCTTTCTACTTTCGTTATCTCCATGAGAAATCGGTGCTCTCGTCGATCGTTCGGTTCCTTTTGTACGCTCGCCTCGAGTGCTTCTCGAAACGAAAAAGAGAGTCAATGGCGAAGGCAAGTCTCTCCAGGACGTAATGAGAAACGTCCCTGTATCGATAATATCTCAGGATGGTACCAGGAATGTTCCTTGTAATAGAAAATTTGACCAAAAGATCGATCTATCAAAAAATGAATCGAGTTCATCAACTAAATGTTATACACCTATAATTTACCCACTGTTTTATACACCACGTGTTTATGATTTAACATACGTATACGTAGGCAGAGATTTACGTGCGTGTATGTATTATAATTCAAGTGAAAAATATCGATCTGCGAAGATCGATTAAATGACAGAAGGGCACGATCGAGAGTAGACGGCACGGCATGCGATATACACGCACGTGAATTTTACACACGCACGCATTCGCTATTACACTAAGGATACGAAATGAGTGTACGACACGCTCGCTCGCTCTCTTTCTCTCTCCCTCTCTCTCTCTCTCTCTCTCTCTCTCTCTCTCTCTCTCTCTCTCTTTTTGCAATTATTTAATTGGCAGTTACATAACACCGAATGTTCCTACACGATAAACGGTCCGACGAACATCTAATAAATTAACAATTACGTGAATGCTTTGATAGGGATCGTCGACCTTTCTTATCGACTTCGAGGACGGACATGAGGAGAGAGAGGAAGAGAGAGAGAAAGAGAGAGAGCAGAAAAAACCTCGTTCATTGGCGGAAAAGTGGGCCGGCTGGCTATTCGTGCAACGTGAAAAATTAATGAACACACGAAGATGCATCGTCGGAGATTATCGGGACTTCTCTGTCCTCCCTGAAGGGAGACAAGGGAAGAAAAGATAGAAATAGAGTGAGAGAGAGAGAGAGAGAGAGAAAGGGATACTTGGCATCGAAAAAAGAAAACTAAACAACTCTCACCTAATAAATTATCCGTAAAAACGTTTTGCGATGGACGCTCTCACGCATACGTTTTAACTTCGAGTTATGTCTCGTGGCATGGTTTTAATGAAAGCTATAAATTTCACCGCAGAAAATAAATTCGCATCGTAAAGCGCCAAATTAAAGGTAGCCCCTGACGACAACGACAACAAAAGTCGACGAGGATGACGGAAAATTTGCTTTTTTTTCTTTTTTAGTCTTTTTTCCTCCAACAACATCCCCCCCCCCTCCATACGTGTATTTTAAAGAAAAAGATAATCGATCTTCGCAAATTCACGCTTGTTCGATATTGTTCTTGTTAGGAGAACGAGTAAGAAGGTATTATTAACCAACAAAAGATTCATAATAGATAATAAATAATATAATTGTAAACATAATTCATTTCATCCCTTAACATTTATCGAGTATAAAAAAAAGGGAAAAACGTTTGTTCCCTTTTGTCACAACAATTGAAGGTTGAAAAGCTTTCAACGTTTAACTTTGTTTGAAATCGAGGAACGTTCGTAATCGCAAAAATATGATTTGCGTTGATTGAACTAAATTTCTATTACCAACGTAAATTCTATTTTAGCCAAAATCGAGAGGTAAACGACGAAATTGTGCAATAGAAGTGTGATTCTTTCGTGATTAGATGGGCGTGAAAATCTTAGCAGATGGTTAAAATCAATCATTTTCTCTCGTAATCTTTCAGATCGTGTCTCGCGAGGAGAAAATCAAAGAGGAACCAGCAGGTTCGAGTATAGTCGAAGAGGATAATAAGGTTACGTGCTCGTACGGCGAGCACGTTGTCGTCCTTCGGTCACACTTTCACACAAGGTATTCGTTTAAATGGGTAAATTGAAACGATCGTAGTGCATAGGAGAGAGTTTGAAAGGTTTTATCAACCGAGAGGATTGATCGACGAGAATATAGGCGCGGGGAAAATAACGCAAGGTTTGAAGATATTTAGACGAGGATTTTGGGAGAAGGGTTTTTTTTCTTTTCCACGAGTTAAAGATTAAAAAGATTAGACTAAAATAGGGGATGGAGGAGGAGGAAGAGGAGGAGGAGGAGGAGGAGAGAAATAAACGGGGCCACGGGGCGATAGAAAAAGAGAGAAGAGCTAGGGGGGACGCAGAACCGCTCCGGTTTCGCTGGACTCACCTCTAGAGGGAGGCAGGGGCTGGATGCGGCCATGTTCCTACATGCGTTCGAGCCTCTGCCCTGCTGGCGATTCCCTCTTCGTGCTGAGGCACCACTTTAACAAAAATGCACTACAACACTCGACTACGTAGTCGATTCCCTCGGAGCGGAACACTTTTTTTTTTCTAAGCCCTTTCGCAGAAAAAATACACCACGTTTGCACCTTCTCCTTTGGCCCTTCTCTTCTCTTCTCTTCTCTTCTTCTCTTCTTCGCACGCACCGGCCGCTCTCCTCCTCCTTCTACTCCTCTTCCTCCTCCTCCTCCCTTACTTCTCGTGCGCAAAACGACCACCCGGAGAAAGAGAGAGAGAGACTAGAGAGACAGAGAGAGGGAGAGAAGAGGATAGAGAGTTAGAAAAGGAGAGGAAACAAAGTTAAAGAAAGAGAAAAAGAGAAAGAGAGAAAGAGAGAGAGAGTAAAACGGAGAATGAGAGAACCGATACTTTCCGCGCACACATATACACAAAACTCTCTCGCTCGTTTTCTTTCACACAGACACCAAAATTTCCCCCCTCCCACCCTCTCTCTCTCTCTCTCACTGTCCTCTCTCTACATATATATATCTATATATATATATATATATATATATATATTTCTCTCTCTCTCTTTCCCAGAGTACCCTCTCCGTCCCCCTCTCTTTCTCTCTTTCTCACTTTGGCGATATCTCTGCGCAACCTCCGAGCAGCACTACCTTCCTTTTCTTCTTCCTCGTCTTCGTCGGGCTCCCTTCCTTTCGTTCTTCCTCTTCGCCGACACACCACCACGAGCTCCACCAGCACGTTCTCTTCCTCCTTCTCGGTGAAGCCGCGACACACCTGGCCACTCTCTCTTCTTCCACTCCCGATAACCGTCCGCTTTCCGCTCGTTTTCGCCTTTTCCTCCTCCTCCTGCTCCTTCTCTTCCTCTTCCGCCTCCTCCAGCACCAGCACCTCCTCCTCCTCCTGCTCCTCCTCTGCCGCCCTCTCTCGTCCTCCTCCTCGTCGTCGACGTCGACGTCGTCGTCAACCACCGCTGTACCACCGACGCATAACAAACACTTTCAGAGCCGTCACCGTTCCCGGCTCTGATCCCACGACGACGACGACGACGACTCGACCCAACAACGACAAACGTCTACGAGGAGGAGACTATTACGAAAACTATTAAGACGACGACGACGACGACGACGACGCAGACGTTTATTATGTTGATAATCTTGAATTATGTTTACGTTGTTGTTGATGTTGATTTCGACGACGACGACGACGACGACGACGACGACGACGACGATGACGACGACGACGACAACGACGACGAAAACGAAGAACAACGGCAGTAGCAACGGCACCCACAAACACGAACACGTCGATGTGAACGAGGAGTTCGTCGGTCGACGTGACGACTATACACTATTACTAACACCAGCACCACAACCACTACTACCACCACACCACCACCACCACGACGACGAAACGAATAAGAGAAAGAAAGAAAGATAGGTAGAACGATAGATATAATGTAAAAGAAAGGTGGATAAGTAAAAGGAAAAGGGAACACCGCGATCGACGAGCACACACACCTCTCACATTCGCGAGCAAACGAAAAGAGAAAGAGAGAGATAGAGATAGAGATAGATAGAGAGATAGATAGAGAGAGAGAGAGAGAGAGAGAGAGAAAGAAATAGGGAGGGAGTATCCAAGAAAAAGAAAAAAGAGAAATAGAATGAAATAGATTAGGAGTAAAGAGTAACTCGCGTTCGGCCCTTTAAAACACTTTGAGAACGTCTCGAAAGGTCGAAAAAACGTCGATGAGATAGATGCACGTCTCGCGGATTGCGCAGCCGGCGCTCACGAGCCTCACCTCCTTTTTTTTTCTTTTCTTTTCTTTTCTTTACCTTATCTTATCTTTTCTTTTCTTTTCTTATCTTTTCTTATCTTTTCTTTTCTTTTCTCTCCTTTTTTCTTGGCTATATATTCCCGACTCGGTCTCTCGGTGTCCCTTTTCACTCGGCCAGAAGTTCAAACACTACCTACGTTCTTCTTCCCCGAGCGTCGAAGCTCGTGGCCACAGCGGGACGATCGCTCGACTACGCTCTCTCGCGTTTCCACCACTACCTCCCGATTTACCCTCCCTCTAGTGCTCTTCCTTCCACCCCTATATTCATCCCCCACTACTTAAACGTAGACGTAGTCGTTGTCGTCGTCGTCGTCGTCGTCGTGTCGTTGTCGTCGTCGTTGTTGTCGTCGTCGTCGTTGTCGT
Organism: Polistes canadensis; assembly: GCF_001313835.1. NCBI lineage: Eukaryota > Metazoa > Arthropoda > Insecta > Hymenoptera > Vespidae > Polistes > Polistes canadensis. The sequence goes on from NW_014569835.1 coordinate 138,556, forward strand.
GGATTTCAATACCAACGTACACCACTACTACAACTTCATCTCTTCGCGATGATTTTCAATCTTTCCCTCTCTTTCTATCCAAGCAACTCTTCCATCTATTCTACATATTTCTCTCTCGTGACACGGGGTCCTAACCGACCGACCAACCAACCCCTTCCTCGTGTTCTCGATCACCAGTACTCTCTCTCTCTCTCTCTTTTTCTACTATATTTCTCTTTTTTTTACTCTAACTATCTCCATCTCTTTTCTTTATTCTAACTCCTCGCTGGTAACTTACACTCCGCATAGGTGCGCGCGTGGTATTCCTTGCTTTTCTCTTCGTTACACCGTCAGCTTTCCTCCTTCTTCCTTTCTTTCTTTCGACCGGTCACCCTATATACGCTATCTATGCGTGCGCGAACTGTGCGTAAGTATACGTTTAATTCTATATACGTGTTCGTTCGTACGTGTATTTTCCTTCTTTGTCTCTCCTACAAACTACCAGTCCCTTCCAACCAATGTTAAGATTTCAGGAACGTGTCCTCGTTAAAACGTACCCCGCAATCTCGATTAAACGACTATTACTAAACTAATGAAATTAACAAACGAATATTTAAACTCTCTATGCGACCTCGACAAGATACGCGTAAACACACATGTATATATGCGCTCATATATTTGATCTTACAAATTTGTAAAGTAAAAGAAAACAGATGTAAACACATTCTGATCGTTAGCGTTAATCGTTTCGAAGATCGTTCCGTTAAATTCTCGAAAATTCATATTAATATGTATTCGATTAGGACATGTCGATGAAGGAGAGGATGGGAGGAGAGGGGGGGGGTCGAAGAGGACAAATATGGGTAAGAACTTTTTCTTCTCATATTTCTCGCGCGCTTTTTCAAAGCTCGAACTTGCGAATAAATATCTCGATTAGTCGCCGATAGTTGGCTCTGTTCTCGACGAGATACACGAGTGGTATGCGTAAAGGTACCTTGCGCGTAACCGTGCTTTCCCTCTTATTGGTGTGCTTCAAACCTATACTGTTGAAGGGGTTTTAGCGGTGCATGCGCTTTCCTGCCGAAACAGAAAAACGGGGGATGAGCTGCTTTCGAGTTGGCACGAACGTCCAGCGAGAATTCGGCGCCCCTACCCTATTCTACCCAACCCTTAATTCGTGAAAAATACCCGAGAGTTTAGTTTCTCGGCAAATCTATGCACAAATCTCCTATTCGTCTTTCTTTCCTCCACGTATTCGCTCGTACACATGCACACCTCCCCCACACACACACACAAGCATATCCTTGTTCTTACCCCATTTATCTATATTTTTACAATATATTTCTTTTCCAACGCGCGAGATAGTAATCTAAAAGAGATTCCCTACAGTTTCTAGCAACTATTCAAAAACAAGATTGAAAAAAAGAATAAAATGAAAAGAAAATGAGATAAATTTGAAGACGTTGGCGCAGAGTTAGTGGAGCGGTTCAACGATCCCGTTGCACGAAGAGTGCTAATTGCCCTTGCCAACGAAAGGAGGCAACGGTCGGGTCGCTGCTAGACGACGACCGCGATAAATTCCGTGGCTAGCTCTCTCTCTCTCTCTCTTTCTCTCTCTTGCTTTCGCTCTCACCCTCAATCTCTGCCTCGGTCTATCCTATTATCTTTCTTTCTTTCTCTCTCTTTGGATGCTCGTTACATTCGCTGACCGTTTTCTCCTAATCGAGAGGAAGCTGCTCTCTCGGCTAGCGCACTCCCAAGACCCGAAATCGATCGAATGCTTCCCTCTCTATCTCTCTCTCTCTCTCTCTCTCTCTCTCTCTCTCTCTCTCTCTCTCTCTCT
>NW_014569835.1:140507-158273 GCF_001313835.1 Polistes canadensis
TTTTTTTTTTTTTTTTTTTTTTTTTTTTTTTTAATCAAACGTTCTTACCTTTGGCATAGTAATAATTTCCATGAAAACGGTTTCATTGATTTCCTCGTGGGAAAGAAATGGGAAGCAATAAAAATGGGAGAATGAAACTAAGAAAGGAAAGAAAGGAAGGAAAGAAGGAAGGAAGGAAGTTCCACGCGAGACTCTCCTGCGGTTAGAAAGTATGAGAGTTTAAATTCGTAAGAATAAGAGAAAGATGGCTGAACTAGCAACGAATGAAAAAGAAACAGAAAGGGAGAAGGAAAGAACGAATAGAAGAAGAGAACGATGTTCTATACTCTACCATCATCCTCCTCGTCGTCGTCGCCGTCGTCGTCGTCGTAGTCGTGGTCGAGGGGGTATGGAGGGAATGGGAGGGGAAGGGGAACAGAGGGCGGCGTTCTGGGTTTCTGGGTTCGACTCCCTCCCTCCCGCCCGCCCCCCTGCCGCGAACTTCGGAAAGGCTGCTGTGTGCGGCGAATGTGGAACAGTAGGTCAGCGCACTCCGTGACCCCCGCCACGGCCTACCCCTCCTCGGTACATACACCCTGATGCGATACGTACGACCCCTCTCTATTTCTCTTTCTCTCTCTCTCTCTCTCACTACTTCTACCACCCGTTTCTTCCTTCCCTTTCATCCTCCTCTCTCGCGCGCGCTCTTCCCCTAGCTTTCCACCCCCTGTAACCTCTCCTACCGATCGCGTTACCTTACGCTTACGTTACTATGCGCCGAGTACATCAAACCACACGCACATTCTAACCGATTCTTCATTATTTTCGATAAATTATTGTCTTTGTCTTTCTTCTATTAATAATTATTCCTATTCTTTGTGTATTTTACTTCCATTCGCGTCTTTGGTCAATCTTTTTGTTTTTCATTCTATTACAATACTGTTTTGATATGTTTATTATTCTATTCGAATCCATTTCAATATACGTTATCGTAATGTTAAATCATTTTATTTTCTGTTTGTTTATTATATTATTCTACGAAGTTTTACCATATGTTTGTATAGAAAAGAATTGATTTTTTTTTGTTCCCTTTAGAAGTTAATTGTCGAAACGTAGACCTTGAAATATTAAAGCAAAAGAAGAAAAGAGTAAAAGGAAGAAAAAGAGGTTCGTTCGTTCGTTTTTCTTGACCGATCGCGTTAAGCCAACCATAAACTTCTTTCAACCACTAACGTCTTTCTCAGATCGAAGAAGAACACGGTTATTTTTCACTTCCCACCCCTTCGTTTTCTATCTTACTGTCGTACGACGCCATCCTCTATCGCGCTTCTCACGGTCCATGCACGTCTATGAAAAGCACAGGGACCCTTATCGTTCGGGGACGAGGGGAAGGCGGTAGGGAATCAACGGGGAATATTTTACGGAAGTACGTACGTACCTTATTTACTCGCATCATTCTCCTTTTCTCCCTTATTTTAATACTACTATTATATATTTATATTGCATATAGTATTACAAGAAGCCCTTCTCGATCCCTTCAAGGAATTATCTTCCAAGAAAATACGCACCAACACTTCAAGCTCGGACTATGTATAGTATAATATAACATAATCGCGTATGTAATATCGTGATAAAATCAATATATCCTGACTACACATATACGTGTACATATACATACACGTGCGCACACATATATATACAATACATATGTACGTCTTCCGATCGTCTAACGATACATTTTCCCCTTCGTTCCTATATACGTTGTTCATTTATTCAATGAATCGGAGAATCGTTCGGAACACGACATTCGACCCGCATCCATCTCTCGATATCTCGCGTGAAATTATTTCCATATCGTTTTTATTAAAAAGAAAATGTATATACATACATTTAAACGTTTATAAGTTTATCGATATACCGAACGTTAAACCGACTCGACGTCGTGAGTTGAAGTTAAACTCGAGTCTGGATTTCCCACGTAACGTTTTTTCCCTTTCGATATACTCCCTTAACTATCCCATCCATTCGAAATTTATGGAACCGCGAGCTTAGATATCCCTAACTTTCTCTTTGCTTCACTTCCTATGATATCTACGCGCGCACACACACGCGTAAAATGTATTCACACAAACGTGTGTATAGGTAAGAAATAAAAAAAACACACAATCGTAGAAAGTTTCAAGTTTCGTTTGGTTGAAAATTGAATCGTTGAAATGGCTCGAGAGTTCATATACATGTGTGTACGTGTGTGTATAGCAACGTTGACGGGTTTGGTTTCGGGTCGAGCTCGATGTCGTCTCGTACGTTTATTGGCTCTCTATTCTGGTCCGCTAAGAGAAAGGGAGAGAAAGAGATAGAGATAGAGAGAAAGAAAAATCACTTCGGATTATACCTATTGCGAATGAAGAACGAACGTCGTTTTTCGATATCGTGATGCCACGATGTCTGAGACCTCAGCAATTATTCTATATAATCGAGTCAAATTGAAAAAGAATAAATAGATTTTATTGAATTGATCATTTCGGAAAAGCATCGTGTAAACTGCCACAAATAAAAGGGATAAGAATAAACATCAAATTAATAAGTACAAATAAAAGACATAAGGATAATCGGGTGACAGGGTAGTTTGGAAAGTGGATTTAAGTCACAAAAAAGAAAAATTGAGTGTTACAATTTAATATACGATATTAATTATTTTATACATATTCATTCATTTTGAATCTTTCGTAAAACATTGCCGCATAAATAATTTTTCACACACACACACACACAGACACATAAAAATATTAATTTTAATGATATATTTTATATTAATATTTTCACTATTAGACCATTATTTCTTCCCACACATACACACAATTTGAGTTTTTAAAATATAAAATTATATATGTAAAAGGAACGCGAAAAAGAAATTAGATTAAATCAAATGGACGAAATATTTCAACACGAAAGCGCACGTAAACGTATATGTGTGTGCGCGCGTGTGCGTTTAAAAATTTCTCTACGTGTTGAAAGATTGCTATAGGGAATATAAAAACACGCAAGGTGTATAAACGAACGTCTACGTCCAATTCGTAAATTGTTTATTCGTAAAAGGTGCGCACCCCTATATCTCGTTGGAAAATTGTTTATATACGTTGTAATATATACTCTTGTGTGTACGTTAGAAAATAAAAAAAAAAAAGAAAGAAAAGGAAGAGTGAAAGAAAGAAAGAAAGAAAGAAAGAAAGAAAGAGAGGATTGCAAGTATGATCGTCCGACCGATTTACACGCTTTTGTCGCACGTGACGTCAGACGCACGGTCGACGATCGATGATATCGTTTCACCTGATATCACGATAAAATCAAGCGACTGTCGCTTATTTACGTCCATCGATCTATTTTCCGTCCGTCCGACCCGCCGTTCAGACTCGAGCTGTTCCCATTTGTGATTATACAAGAAGACGACAGAGGAGACCTTTTAAATCTGATCATCGTTAACTTCCACTGATTGTGAGACAAATCCTTAAAACGAATCATTGTTTAATAATCATATTTATTTAACAAATACAAATGAAAGATCATATAGAGAGAGAGAGATAAAAAAAAAGAATTTTCCAATTGGTGAAACAATTTGTAAAAATAAAACAAAAAAGAAATCCTCGGGAGGTAAGAAAAGAAGAATAAATAAAATAGAGAGAGAGAGAGAGAGAGAGAGAGAGAGAGAGAGAGAGAGAGAAATGATAAGAATAGGAAGAATCGAAAAAAGAGAAAAACGAAAAAGAAAAAAAAATTGGTAAGAAAGTCAAGGAGGAAGATGACCCGGTATCGGCGACCTGCAGGTGCAGAAAACTTGACCGAGTTTTCGAGGCGCACGCGGCGCAGGGCGACCCAGATTCGACCCCTGCCTCTGTCCCCCCCCCTCCAACGAGCTTTAACGGCACCACGCCGCACGACCAGCAGCCACAGCCCTTGCCAGGAACCCCCGTGCTCGGAGCCCTCCCATAACCTACAAATCCCCATGTAGCTTTTGTCGGCGTCTCTTTTCGAATTGAGGTCAACCTCCTGTGTTCTCTCTTCATTCTTTTAATCTTTAAAAAAGGGAACGAAATCGATGGAACTCTTCAATGTTATATTAATAAATTTAATTATAATATATATATATTCATTTATAATAATATAATAAAATTTTAATTTCTATTTTTTCAACAATTAAATGCAGAATCAGTTTGCTGAATTAAATAATAAAAAATAATAATTCAAAAAATCTTAACTCGCATAAAATAAAATGAAGAACAAGCAATAACAATGACTGCATAATTTTAATTAAAAACTTAAAAGTGCTTTAATTTAATCTCATAGTCCTGATTTAGCATTAAAATATTTCCTATCGAATAGAAAAGGGAACCTAAAAAACGAGAAGTATGAAACCATCGCACACACGAATTAATAAGAAGAAAAGAAAACAAAAAGAAAAAAAAACAAAAGCTAGGAAAAGAATGAACAACTCATGGGACCAAAATCCCTGAATACCAAAGTGAAAGTTAACGAAGAGTAGATCGATATATTATATAGATCGATAATTCGATGCGAAACCTTAACGATAAATTAATGAACCTATCCGCGACTAGAATATTCATTATTTACCAAAGTATCGATTACTGATGCTTCTTCCTTCTTAAGAAGCTATCCGCCCTCGTTATTGAACTAGTATTTCCCATAAAAAGAAAAAACCAAAAAAAGCTCCGATAACCATTCTCTCCATCATGGAAGAAGAAGAGAGCTCGCATGTTTCTAGCTTTCAGATTGACGTGCCTCATTAACGTTTCCGTATAATCTAAACACGTTTATCTTAAAATAGATGTTGATTTTCTACGAAGGATGAACGTTATCGAAATACGTTATCGATATCTTTAGGCTAGAAATATGTGGGATGGAGAAAGAAAGGATGCAAAGGATGAGAGGTGGGGGATTTTAAAATATGATCGATCCTTTCTCTTTCTTTCTCTCTCTCTCTCTCTTTTCTTCGACGTTCATTCACGCAAAAATCATGAACGATAGCCGACGCTGAAGTAAACTTCGGACAGACCGCAGAAACAAAGTGGAAGGCGGCAAGCTCGCGTTTGTTAAACTATTATTAGAGTTATCAGCAGCATAGGTATCACGTGACGTAGCTACTCGCCAGAAATTATTGCCCCAATTATCTTAATTACCGCGGTCTATGCGCTTTTTCGTGCACAACCACGACCACGACCACGACCACGACCACGACCACGATGATGTTGTAAAAGAAAGAGAAAAATTGTGGGAAGGTGTTTCATGGTAAAGAAATACAAAAAAAAACATGAAAACAAAAGAAAAAAAAAAGAAAAAATACAACCAAACTCGTCGACTCGTTTTCCACTCGTTGCGCGACTACGAGACGCGATTTTCCCAGTTTATTTGGAAGAGAGAGAGAGAGAGAGAAAAATCGATCGAGTACCGCCAGTGTATCGCGTGCACTCGGATAGTGTCAACGCGAGGATGTTAGAAGAAAGATCCGCTACAGGCAAGCATGCATTAAGTTCTATTCTTTTCTTTTTTTTTCTTTTTCCCCTCTAACAATTTTTTCTCAACCACCCTTAACCACCTTTCTCCCCTCCTCCTCCTTTTCCTCCTCTAACTTATCCTTAACTGAGCTCTAAACTTTTTTTCTTTTTCATTTCTTTTTCTTTTTTTTCTTTCTTTATTCTTCATTATTAGGGAGAGAGCCGACATTCTTATATAGAATAATTTTAATTCGCTTTAATTCCACTCGTCTTTTTTTTTCTCTCTTTTCTCTCTCTCCCTCTCTCTCTCTCTTTCACAGCTTCCGTTTGGATAAAAATGAAAGATAGAATAAATTTTCAATTTATTATCTTACAAGATTACACAAATTAATTCGCAATTATTACAGCGGTTGTTTCCGTTTCTTCTTTTGTATAAAAAAAAAAATAAAAACAATATTAACGCAATCTGGACAATTGATACGCACGAGTTTTCATATTTTCATCAATATCACTAATTCCTAATCTCTCATCTTTTAACACTTTCAACCATAAATGAATATTACATAAGAGAGACTAGCAATGCCAAGTTATACTAATCGTTATTAATTGTCTACGTATTTTTTTCTTTTATTCTTTTTGTGAAAATGAAAAGCATTTAAACGTTCCGAATTACTTACGTGGAATATTCTATGGAAGTAAAGTCGGTCGAAACAAAATCTAGGGTAGAGAAAAAAAGAAGAGGGGCATGTATAAAATTAACCTAACTACTCTTTCATTCTCTCGTCATTTGAAACGAGCGAGCGAGCCTCTTATCCGAATCTCTCTCGTTCGAGAAAGAAATCGTCGTATTTTTCTAATGGAAGAGACACCAGAGAAAGGATGATAGAGAAAACGAGTAAAAAAAAAAAAGAAAGAGAAAGAGAAAGAGGAGGGGGTAGGGAGGGTAGGTGGGGGGTTGTACAATGAGCTTTCGAAGAATCCCAGTTGGAGTTCTTCTTGATTACACTTTCCTTTAGCGCCCTTTCGTCACCGTTACTTTCGTATTGTCCGTAGGAGGAATTCGGTCTTATATAGCTACTTCCGGCGAATGTGAGCTCGCGCAAGCTCGTGCAAGCTCGCGTGCTTCCAAGGAAGACAATATGTGCAATGAGCCGCCGGGCCACGTTTAGAGAATCTTCATCATCGTGTTCGTGCTGGTAGACACCTTCATTCCGTGATGGTATCGTGGACCTGTAGTTGGAGGGTGTACCAAAGGGACAAAAGGAAAGCGGGAGAGGGAAGGGGAGGGGAGGAATATCGTGTGCCAGCTCGAAACTCCGGAGAGGAACGGGGATGGATAAAAGGGGTAGTGTTGGACTCCTCGTGCTGGCAAAGCTTCCAGAGAATATGGAACGTCGAACTCTCTCTCTTGGACTGCTTATATCTCCCCCCTCTTCTTTTCGCGACATAACCAACCTCCTCTAACATATTCGCTAACAAGCGCGTAGAACCCCCTGTCTACTTGTCTTCTACCTCGATTTCGGATCGAGAATTTCGTGAATTGTATCGTTAATCATAGTCTCACAATGGAAGATTAATGTAATTTCAACTGCTTTTGAATCCAGGGACGTTCGTTAAGGATTATTATTCATTTACGCGAATAATTGGAGAGAATATCGTTTGTATTTATTTTAATATATTATTAATAACAATTATTTCTTATGGTTGTTGGGAAAATTTTAAAATGTACGAGGGAGGGGTTCGATTGAAATTTTTTACGGAAACGTTGACACGAATTTTGGTAAGTAGTAACCTAATACAAAAATGATCGTTGATTAAAACGACAAATTATATTGCAATGGATTAGATAAGTGATTAATTATTATATTTTGTTAATAGATTAATCATGAGACTTTTATAGGCATCTTTTTTAACGCGTACACCTTTCCAAAATTATTTGAAGAATCATTCGCCCTTTAAGATTTGCTATGACTCGACTATCCTTTTGTCGAAAGAAGATTTTTCAATTGTAAATACGTTGATATTCTTTTCGTCTTGTTCGGTAAACGTTCCTACGCCTCTGTATCGACACATAATACGCTTCGAGCGAATGACAAAAAATAAAAAGAAAGAAAGAAGAGGTAGGCTGCGCACAATGCACGGATGTAGTTTACACATAAACACGTACACACAGTTGCACAAATGTGTGTATAAATAACACATATGCCTACCTAGCATGCAGACTTTCTATAGAACATCATTGTTTTGATCACGTTGTTCTCGTTTCTTCGAATGAGAAAAGTAAAAGAGAAAGAGAGAGAGAGAGAGAGAGAGAGCAGAAGAGTCATAAAGGATACAGAGAAATAAGATAAATGAATTGGCAATAGGAATGGAAAAGGACTGTCAGTATCGTTTCATGAGATCCTCATGAGTTTATTGAAACAACATCACCCCTATGTACCCTATTCACCGTAATTGCACGATAAAACAAATTTAACAAGAGATACGGAAATACAGAATGGGAGAGAGAGAGAGTGAGAGAGATGAAGAAACTTCTTGCACGTTATGCGAGTTTCTATTGACTCGGACGAAAAGCATTCTGAGTTAATTAAACATTCGAATGTATGGACTGAAAACTTTGTGAAAATCGAAAAAAATGTAAAAAAAAAAAAAGAGAGAGAAAGAGAGATACGAGGAACAACGTCGTCGATAAACATTTTTGCAGCGCGTTATTTCCTCCCTCCCTCCCTTCCTCCTCCTCCCCTGAAGTCGATAAAAGTATTTTAGTCACGTTCGTGACGTCACGAGAACCACCCCGAGCTTACGAGAGAATTCCTGAAACCATCGTCCGGCCTTTACGGGCCTTTTCCTTTAAAAACCTGTAAAGGGAAAGAGAAAAAGAGAGGGAATGAATTCAAGAAAGAGAGAGAGAGAGAGAGAAGAAAAGAAATAACGTGCGTTTCGGAATAAAATTAGATTTCGATTAAAACGCAATAATTTGAACATCGTTGTCCTCAAATTTTCATCATTTCTCGTTTGGAATATCGTCCCATCTTTCGAAATCTAAAAAAAAAGGAGAAAGAGAGAGGGGAGCGAATAGGAAGGAGAGGGGTGGATGTGACAGAAAAAAGAGAGAGAATAAGGGTAAAGGAAGATAGCAAAGGACATCCGGTTTGGGTAAAAAGGGGTGGCGAGAATTTTAATTCGATCATTCGATCGGACTATCAAAGGGTGCTCGTGACGTCACAAAGACGTCGGCCAATCAAGATTAACCGATACTCTTACCTACAACACGACCGATTGAACAGGCGCATCATCATCGTTGTTCGTTGTCGTTGTCGTTGTCGTTGTCGTTGTCGTTGTCGTTGTCGTTGTCGTTGTCGTTGTCGTCATGTTAAGTCTACTATAGTGAAAATTTCTACGAAAATGACGAAAACAACTACGACATTGTTTATAAAATCGTCTGAACGAAAATAATTTTGAAATTATCTGTATTTTAATCTATACAATTCTTTTCGTATTTCTTTTTCCCGTTTTCCTTTATTTTAGATTTTTTTTAGATTGACCTGTGCAACGCAAGCTTTGCTTGGTAGATAGAAGGAAGGGATGTTGTTCCTTTCGAAGGATGCTCCAACATCAAAGAGGGACTACAGAAGGAAGAAACTAGAATGCATAGTTCGCAAGTTTTTAAGTTCAATCAGCCTTTGTATCTTTCTTTCTTTCTTTCTTTTTTTCTAGACACAATGCGAACGAAAGTCGTGTCTGCTTGCGTCTTGTGTTTTTTTTTTTATCGTTTATTTTTACTTTCTCTTTGTCTATCTTTTTTTTTAGAAAAAGGGACAGATCGTTTAAAAATAAATTTCTCGATGATGGCACCACGCGTCAATCGTTTATATTATAGGAAAAAAAAAATAAAATATTGATTTTAATCGCTTCCGTAAGTTTCTGACAAAAATTTCCCTAATTATAAATAATAACGATAACAGCATTCTACAGACGTACCTATCTTTTAAAAATAAATTCCTCGACGGTGACACGCGTCGTCGATCGTTACGTGTTCCAAAAAAAAACAAAAAAAAAACGAAGAAAAATGTAATTTAATAATCGCTTCCGTAAATTTCCGACTAAAAAAAAAACCCCTAATTAAACGATATTAATAATAATAACGATGTCAAGGGAAAAAAGTAGATAGATAGATAGATAGATAGATAGAAGGTAAGAGAAAAAGAAAAAGAAAAAGAAATATGAGGTGACCTTTCAAGCCGAGGTTAAAACCGAGCAAACGGGACAATTTGATCCGTGCTTAAAACGACTTCATTGCCCGGACTCTTTCGGTCGGTCGGTCAGTTACGACAAAGAAGGAAAAGAGTTCTCAGGTACGTTGTACCGAAGGCACAAACAAGGCTTCATAAGTCAAGTCATCTGAATCTCGGGCTAGCTTCGTCATCTATTGGTCTTCTAACGTAAGGTTCAACCTAACTTCTATATACATTGGACTGCTACTATGCCAAGCCAAATGGATTTACGTCTCCTTATACTGCGGATAGAACAATAAGGTTTCAACGACGTGCTTTCTCTCTCTAATTTGTTCTATCACTCTTGATCGAATTAAAATTATTTTCTATTTAACGTCAATTACAAAATTTCATATTTATATGAGAAAATAATAATTCTAATTAATCGTTCGAATTTTTACGAAAAAATATCAATTGATTGTTATTACAAAAAGATAATAATATATAAGATATATCAAAATATTACATATTTAATGAAAATTTATTTATAGTTTCGTTTAAAACCGTGTAAATTGGTAATGAGATGTACTTGTATTAATGGTTTTATATTTGTTAGAGGGGAAGGATATATATGAGTATGTGTATGTGTGTGTGACTACCCAGCTGTTTTGTAATCATTTCTACGAAGATTAATCCGTCGTTCAGAAACGAATCCCTTTTCGGATGGCAGCCAGACACGATTTTACAGACATACTTTCCGAGACACTAATTCCAAATCCCGTCTGACGAGGCACTCGCGATGCCTCTTACATTTACCTCCCCCCCCCTTCCTACGTCCTCCTCCCCCTCCTCCTTCTCCTACTCCTCTTCATCGTCCGAGAGTTCCTCCTCTAATCACGAAAGGCTCCTTACGAGATAGTCTCGATGATATCTCGTCGAGTTGAATTTAGATACCTAGAATTTAGATAGGGGTTGAAGTATTTTTATATTCCTAATGAGAAATTAAAAGCAATTCGATATATTAACAACAACGTGCTCTCAAACGAACACTCATGCTTTTTATTTAACGTCAAAAACATTAGTTTAGAATCGGTTATTATTTAACAAAAATCCGAACAAAAATGTAGTGCAGTTTAACGGGGATATTAATGATTCAAGAAAAATCGTCATTAAAGATATTAAAAATTCCAAAATAATATCGGTCATTGATAAAATGGAACGGAGAACGTTATGCAATGAAATAATTAATAATTATAATAATCGATTTACGTGATTTGATAATTCAATAATTATATCATTCACATGGGATTAGTTTACGAAACACGAGTGTATACTCGTGACCGGTCAACAATGTGTTTTAAGATGAAATAAGAAAAAAGAAAAAAAAAAGAAAGCTAGGAGAGAGAAAGTTGTTAAAAGTTTAACGACCTCGTGGCAACCAAGAAGATGATGCGTCTAAAGTTTCATCGAAGTCATAATCCGAGGAGAGAAGTCCGGAGATTGTATTGAAAATTTGATGTCCATCTAAGCAAAACATGCTCTTTATCTTCACTCTTATCTTTCTTTTCTCTTTTGTGAGGAGGAGAAACGACGACGACATTCAACGTCTCCTTTCAGCATAAATTCGAGAAAGTATATGTTACTTGCCAGGGTAATCTTCCAAAGTGCAAAATAATATATCCAGTTATAGTAATGCAAAATAAAAAGAAAAATAATATATATAATAAATTAAAATATATATTAGTGTAGTGTTTATATATATTCTCTCTTATACATGATAAATTTCAATAAAAAACGATAGAAAGAAAAACGCCGAAAGAAAGAAAATCTTTTTCTCCACGTGTCCCTGCACCGTGAGCTATTTCAGAGCATGATCTTTTCGGAAGACTTTTACGCAAAGGTCGGGCTCTCGTAATAACTTCATCCCTACGATCTAAGAATTATAATATACCTTCATAAATACATAACTTATATAAATAAAAAAAAGACGCATAAACAGATATATTAAAAGTAAATAAAAATAATATATAAATTCACGAGAGATAAAAGAAAAGAAAACGACCGATAGATCGATGCCAATAATGTCAAATCATTTTCCAAATATCGAAAATCTCTCATTCCGATGGTTTGGTACAACAACAACAATGATAAAATTCAGAAATATCCGATACAAAAATAATAATGAATTTGTTAAATTCGAGGAAAAGTTCGTTCGACGATTTATGAAAAATGGAAAGAGAGAGAGAGAGAGAGAGAGAGAGAGAGAGAGAGAGAGAAAGAGAGAAAGGCGTGGGTCGGTTTCCACGTAAGTGGCCTTTCTGCGGTCTCACCCCTGTCACACGATGTTTATTCAACATTAATTTGAGACTCCCCTATAGATCCAACTCTCCTAGATTACACACACACACACACATACACATTTAACAGATCTCTCTCGATAATTTCTTTACTTCTTTCTTGTTGTTTTCTCTCTGTTATATTTATAATACAATCAACCAGACGATCAATCAATCCTTAACAAAAAAAAAGCTCCAAAAGGAATAGAAGAAAGTATTTTTTTTTCCGCAGTGTCTCTTACATATTGTAGAGCTGTCCGACCTAAAACGCATATTACTACTAACAACTGGCGCCAGCATGCCGTCCGGACGCATAATGCTCATCACTTTCTCTTGCAATTAGATCTTAAATCACCTCCCCTTCGTTTCTTGCCGATGAAATACGAACGGAAAGTTGAACAAATAAATAAATAGATAGATAGATAGATAAATAAAATAAATAAAAGAAGAAGGAAGAAAAGAGAAAAATGGACCTAAATGTAAGAGAAAAAAAAAATAGAAATAAAGAATGGGAGAAAGAAAGAAAGAAAGAAAGAAAAAAAAATAGATAGTGTAGAGCGTAGAAAGAATGGCGAAGGGAAAAGGAACGGTGGAGAAGGAGAGGAGAGGAGAGGAGAGGAGAGGAAAGGGAGAGGAGGGTGGGCGAAAGGGGGTGGGTGGTCGAGCGAGAAAGACGTACGATGGGTGCACGAAAGCGAGGCAGGTAAAGAGAGCGAGAGGGCGAAGGAGAGCACGTGGAGGAGGGTGCAAAGAGAGAGAGAGAAAGAGAGAGAGAGAGAAGGAGAGGTGGCACGCGCAATGCGGGTATTGATTCACGGCGGCAGCCGGCAGCCAGCCTGAAACACACAACCGAGTCGACTCGACTCCACGACGCTGACTCTCTGGCTCGATTCACCACAGAGAGACCAAGAGAATCCGAGAGAGAGAGAGAGAGAGAGAGAGAGAGAAAGAGAGAGAGAGAGAGAGAGTGACAGAGAAAAAATGAGAGAGACGGAGAGTTTGTATTCCGTTTCAAAATTGACTCCAAAGAAAATTGTCTACATCTCTCTCTCTCTCTCTTGCTCGCTCTCGTTATCCCCCTTTCTTTCCATTCGTAGGGTCACTTTCAATCCACCCAAAACCTTCGACGCGTGTACACCGAAAAGAGATTTAATTTTTGTATACCTTATTATTTCTTTGCATTCTGTTAAATATATGCTATTAAAAATGCATCGATATGAATCCATTACAGGGTGTATGTAATATGGTGGTGTGCATGATATGCCAACGCTGGTTAATTTAATGGCTAAGTCTGAATACGTCTGTCAGCTTAGATGATCGCTCTTTCTATTTCTATTTTTATTACTCTCTCTCTCTCTCTCTCTCTCTCTCTCTCTCTCTCTGTCTTTCTCTTTCGATGGTTGGCATTGTCTGAACGCATAGTATTATTATTCATACTCGAATATCCGTTATCGCCTGGAGAAAATGTGAAAAGGATTTTCGAACGATCTAGAAAATCGGTCTCATTGAAAAAGAGAGGTTCGTTCTCGATCGTTTCCAAAGGTACGTCGATTTTCTGCCCTATTTCCTACCCGATGGTATTCCGGATAGGTGATTTTCGGAATATTCGATCTGACGAATATAGGAATGGTATCTCGGGAAATATTTGCGGGCACTTACAATTAGTAACGATGCGATCGTGCGAGATTGTGAATGTGTATACGTGTCGTTCTATATAATCCTATATGTATATATGTATGTTTATATATATATATATATATATATATATATAGGGAATAGGATGACACGTCGGCATCGCAGTAGTAAAAGGACGCGCACGGTCGGACATCGATTCATTCGTTGGCCAAGCCAACGTACCGATCGAGATATTATCCGTTGCTCGAGTATACGACGAAGACCTTGCGAAAACTAACAGACCAGAAGAAGAAATAGAAACGATCGTGGTAGCATAATGGCATACTAATAGTCGTCCTCGTTGTCGTTGTCGACAAAGGTCGAAAACCTTGGCTAGAATAGTTGCCTCGCGAGTAACTCTGCGAACCTAGTTTCACGTATGTAATGTTGATTCCCTTTATCGATTGTAACTTTAGGTGCTGCAACGAAGAATTCCGGGGATACCGTGTCTGTCCTTGTCACTTAATAAAAACGCGTTAAAAGATTAACCGAACGTATCAGCAAAAGAGAACGAACGGACAGACAGAGTAAGGGAAAATAGAGGGCGAGAGGGAAGAATTGATATGGGAAGTAGAAGGAAATTTGAAAATCGTTGGCAAAGATAACGCGCGAGCCAGATTCGGGTTGTTGGATTGTTACAGAAAAGAAGAAATCTAACGAACTGTCCGGCTTGTCGCGAGAAGGTAAAAGGAAGAGCTTTCTCTTTCTCTCTCTCTCTCTTTCTTTCTTTCTTTCTTTCTTTCGTGAAAACGATAAATGAGAAACGCTCGCGACGACATATTCAAGCCGGAGGCTGGAAAATGGAAAATCAAAACGTACCGATTCCAATAAGAATTCGCGTTCGATGTAGGAAAAGGGTGGTATTATGGTAGAACGATAGAAAGAAGGACTGGAGCAAGAGAAACGGAGAAAAAATTCTAATTGGGTTTGTCGGAACGGACAACGACAGCGCGCGCTAAAAATAGAAGCTAATGGCCAAACAATCAAAGACTAATCGATAGTATAAAGAGAGCCTCGGAGAGTGTCCGTACGGGGAATGCAGGCACCTCGCTACATATCAGACTTTCTCATTCCGTCGCAATAATATTATATATGTCTTAGTTACCCATTGAGTAACTATCCCTTTTGTATTATCATTCTTATATCTCATTCAGAAATCATCGGTATTATCACTTTCAAGTAAAATATCGATTTACCTGTGATAATATCCAACGCAGGATAACAATTACATCTTTTTTACCGACACACCAACTACGATAGTAACTGCATATCATTTACAAACACATACCTGTTACCACCTGTTACCACCAACAAACTTACCGACGTTTCCGACCCGCTACCTTATCGACACCATGACGCGATAGAAAAGATTTCTTCCAGAATTTCTTCATGATACAATTCTCATAAAAATAGTATTTATCAAGAGAAATATTGCGAAAATATTTAAACCTTACGATAAAGCAGTTTAATAATTAGTTCCAATCAATCTATCTTCTTTTTTTGAACGAACTCACAGCCGATCCAAGTTTCGATAGACGAAATTGAAAATAATAATTTGACGAACGAGGTAACAAGAGACAAGAGTGGAAGACGCAGTAATGACTTACGTAACATCGCCGAATTTGAGGCGCGTCTGTACGAGAGCACAACTCTTGTAATCACTGGTGTTAACGGCTCTCCTTCTTCTAGCAGAGTAAATCGGAACGTCCAGTGGCATTCCTCCGGCATCGTTTGAATTATTAGGCCCTCCAGCTCCATAAAAAGTGAGGCCCGCACCTCCACGCACCTGCGGGCTACTGCCACGCCGACGCGTAGACACGTGCCGGCCTCCGACGCTTCCCAACATCCTGCAACCAAAATATTACATTATTTGTAACATCCGTCCAACAACTAGATCAAATTCATACTAACGATAAATTAAAACAAGTACTGGGCTGAACCAAAAGTTCGTGACGTTTTCAAATTAATATTTTCAAAGTTAAGTTTCAACACAATACACGCACGAACTTTGGATTCACCTTAATAAAATTGCCGTATAGTTTGCTTGAAATGAGCTTACCTGAAGTGTCGCAACACTTACGACTTCAATAAAAACACGCATTTTTTTACATATAAAATACTGACTATAACTTTTGCAGGACACTAAATTTATATTCAACAATTTCACATCATCTTGATGAATAGTTTAACTTACTAAACACATTTAAGCGTTATCCACGTTCCCCATATATTACGCTTTAAAGCAACTCCGACGGTTTAAGTGTTAAGAAAGAAAGAAAGTCGGAGAGAAAATTCAGTAAAACGGTCTTGCCTTTATTAGGTTAGCTCGCTTGCTTAAGTTTCTAATCTCTAAAACATCGGAAACGAAAAGTAGTCACGCGATTTACCGTTCCTACTTGTCTATTACACCATTCTCTAACATCGTTGGTAACATACGATTAAGTTATGCCACCCCTTTCTCCTTTTCTCATCCTTCTTCGATAAAAAAAAACAAAATAAAAAGAGTAAAAAAAAAGAGATAATAAAATAATATCTCCATTTTCCAAATGCGAGAACGATACCTATCATTTTCTACTCTCTTTTTCTCTGTCTTTTTTTTCTCTCTTTTTCTATTTGTAATTTATCCGATACAAAATATTACACATCCACTTCAATCATTTATCTTTCTCGCGGTCCTTCTATTTTTTAAAAGAATACTCGACGTTGCATAAACGATATTTTATCGACATCGTGCGCTTATTCGCGTTAGAAAAAATACGTCTATCACGTATTTGTGTACGCTTGTGTTTGGATTATTTTATTAATTACTTTTTACCTCCGGTTTATTTCCATTTTTTTCCCTAATATATACATATACGATTACTATTCGTATTTTTCTACTTTTTTTTTCTTTCTTTCTTTTTTTTTTTCTATCAGCGAAACCCTGCATTCATTTCCTGAACACGTCCAGACCGACACTTTCGTTTATTTAGTTAGTGCTTAATCTCACGATTGACCGAAAGAAAAAAAAAAAACAAGAAATTTATCTACAAAAATATTGTGTGTGTATGTAGACACACACGTATTCTCGTATAAAAAAAGATGATCTGTTTCCAATAAAGAGAAATAAAAATGGAAATAAAAAAGCACTCGCTTCAGTTCGAACTATATAACAATTAATGAATTCCTATGTAAATAAGTAATGTATACGCTGACTACTTAAGTAGTCAGACGAGGCATCGAGCAAGTGATAAGTCTCGTTCTATAGACAGACACGGTGAAGACTCATTATGTAAAAGGCAACCTATTAATGGATACGTGAGTAATCGCTAAGAGCAATGAACTAAATTCCATCGTGACTTTTCATTCGATCGATAAGAAAAAAGAAAAATGAATTCTTCGGGTTAAAAAACGTTTGACAAAGACTAAAGTAAGTATCGTTGAATTTCAATCTCGTTGGTACTATTACAATTGAATAGCTAACAGAAAAAATCTACGCTTAGCTACGCTTTTTCCAACACGCGAATGCTTGTTATCTTCTCGTATTTTTTCTTCTTCTGTCTCCCCTTTAGACACTACAGTTAAAACTTTGCCCATTTATTCCCTTGAACACATCATCATACAAGTGAAACTTTGTCATTTGTCCTTATTAAGTTTCACTATGTACTTAGAACAAACTATCTAGAATCCTTTGTCCGGGTAGGAACAAAAAGGTTAGGAAAAAGAAGTTAAAAATGAAATGTGAAACGATAAACCGTTGCCGTAGATGAAATTGATACGAAAGACCTATCTCAATTTATCTGAAGCATTGAAAAATCATGCAAACATTTTTTCCCTCCTTCTCCTCCTTATATCCACTTTTTAATTCTTTTTCATTTATTTTTTATTATTATTATAAATTTATTTAGTATTTCTCTCGTCCAAAAATTACAATTTTTAATGATGAAATTTAACAGGGAACTTGGACATGAAAGAAGTAGAACTATGTTTGATTTAGTTGGACGTTTCGTCCCTTTATTGGGACTTCTTCAGCAACTAGAAATTTTATTTTATTATTATTTCTTATATAACGACATA
>NW_014569835.1:159818-186497 GCF_001313835.1 Polistes canadensis
CTAAATCAAACATAGTTCTACTTCTTTCATGTCCAAGTTCCCTGTTAAATTTCATCATTAAAAATTATTATAAATATATCATAGAGATTGAAAAAGAAGAGAAAGAAGAAGAAGAAGATATGGAAAATCGATAGGACGTAAAAGAAACAGTAATTCTATTAAACGTTGATATTACATCTTTCGCTGTCTTATATTTCTCCGACGAAAATTGATTAAAATCGAAATTACGGTATCGTAGTATCGATACCTTCACGAAATATCGGCATTTTCTTTATAATTTTTTTCTTCTTCTTTTTTCCTTTTTTTTTTTTACGTTTAAACGTCACGTTCGAAGTCTTCATTACTCTTAGAACCGAACTTAATTTTACTTCGAAACTTATTTATACGTTTTTAATATAAGAGCGTCCTACTTTTTTGTTTTCTTTTTCAAACAAAATTTACATATTTAAATGCACAAATATCGACGTTTTACAAAAATTCATTTTTCATAATAGGTATACACATCTGTTATCCAAATCTAAAACAATTAACACGCGTTTGTGCATACCTATGAGAGATAATACAGGATTCTAAGTTCTCGTCTAATACCGTCATAATAAGACTGTGATAATTAAGGAAGTCTTATCGCAATAATTCAACATCCGTACACATACTAACATACGTATACTGAGTCATATAAGTATTCGTACCTTTATTATTTATTTTAAACAATTGATATTTTCTTGCAACGCAGTATATCAAAATTCTGTTACACAGTAACAATCGAGAAACGTCCAATCTTTCAAATTACTTCCAGTTAGAAATCAGACATTTTACACTTGACCTAATATATTTCTCATTTACGTAAAATATACTTCTGTGCAATCACATTTATATCAATTTCAAAATTTAATAATCCTAAAAAAGAGGTTTCCGTATATAAGTATTTAATAACTTTGCATCAAAGAATAAATATCAATTGATTGTTGACAATGAGTGGGGGACGGATACGAATATTCTTGTCTCCCTATATACTTTCAAACGCATTTGTCGGTACCACTAAATATCTGTCTTAGATTCAATTACAATCTACTTTAGATTTAAACGTATTCGAAACACTAATGAAAATTCTATTCACTCGTTTACAATCGAAGAAAGATCACCCTACTATTTCTCTCTCTCTCTCTCTCTCTCTTTTTTCTGCTGTCACTCCGTTCAATTTTGCAAATACCGATATATTTCCGGCTTGTCCCTCGTGTTTCTGGCATACAAAATAGTATTCTAAATGTTTATACAGACAGGAAATAAAGGAGATTGATCGTCAAGAAGAGTGGTTGATGAGGAGGGCAAATTAGAAGGCTAAGAAGAGGTAATGGTGATGATAGTATAATACGGGATAATTTTCCGTACATCAATTGATTTCCCATAAATCAAATCGCGGTAGGTGATAACGAAAATTCATCTGCCGTTTATGATTTCTGCGCATGGTTAATGTTCCCCTTCCTCCTCCCCCCTCTTACCCAATCCCTCATTCGTGTTACTTTCCTACACGAACGCGAATTGTGATCGGTTCGTCGTCCATCGTGGGCTACGATCAAAACGAATTACAATCTATTACTCGAGTAATTGAGCGGCGCTCACGCAGCTGGATATAAAGTGAAATTAGATGACGTTAAGTAGATTATCTGTGTGTCTATGTGTGTATGTATATATGTGTATATGCGTGTATGTATATTTATAGAGTGTGAAAGAGAGAGAGAGAGAGAGAGAGAGAGAATCAGGAAGTAACGAACATACGAGATGTTATCCCAACGGTAAATCCGTTGTAGGTAATTTCATTCTATAAAATACTGGCTGATGGACCATTAAGATATTCGCTCGTCGTTAAAATAATTGAACGATATGTTATCTGTATGCATGTACCGGAGCCTCTCTCTCTCTCTCTCTCGAGTCATTTATTAATAGGTATTTATAATTAAAATGATTTAACGAAATTTCGCGATTTTCGAAACTCACGATTATCAATAATTACATATTAAAATAATTGACACGAGTAAAAAAAAAAGCAAGTAAGCTTAAAAAAGAAAAAAAAAGGTAGGTTGCTTCCCTTCGAGTAAAGAGATAGAAAGAAAGTTTTCTATATTCGATGTGTTAGAAAGAAGAAAAGAAAAGAATAAAGGTGAAAATTTAATTAAACTTTGAAAGTGTTGTTGATCGATCGAAAAGAAACTAGCCTATCGTTTGATGTTAGGAAACACAATTTTAATAAGGAACGCGTGACCCGTTAGTTCATTTTGTAAAATTAAAGTATTTCAAAAGAAAGTCTTATTTTCTCTTCGTCTTTTCCTATTTCATTAAGATCCGTCAAAGTTTTTTGATGCGTTCGTTGCTCCCCCGCCCTTTCTCCCTCCTTTTTTTCTTTAACCACTTTGATTCGGAAATGCTTTTGGAGAAGATAATGAGAAATCGAACGACATGGGTATATCGGTACCGTTTATGTAAGCGTTTAGGATGTACATAGACGGTTTATGTACTCGACTCTGTGCTTTCTCATCTTCCATCCTTCTCCATCTCTCTTTCTCTATCTCATTGCCCCTTTTCACCTTTCTGCCGGTCGAAATTTTAGGATAGCAACCTGTTGCTAGGCACCCCGGGGATCTCTTTCCCCGCTCTTCTGTCTGTTACTCAGCAACCCCTACTCGCTCGTTCGCGCTCTCTCTCTCTCTCTCTCTCTCTCTTTCTCTCTCTCTCCCTTTTCGCCTGGCTATCTCTCTATCTCATCGTTCTCTTTATCCCACCAATTTTTCTCTCTTATTCTTTTTCACTCTTGGTCAACACTCCAAGTAAGCCAGGAAAAGCCAATCCCCCGACATCCTCATTTTTGTTCTTTTTATCTATATTACCATCCTGTTGCTTTACCCATTCCTTCCTTTTCTTAACCTCGGTGGGAACACCTTCGTTGGGTTCGTGTACACTTCCCATAGAAAATCTAATAACGAGTCGAAGGATGAAATTAGTTCTACTGGCCGTCCCCTTTATTAAAGCAATGGAAAGAATGAGATAGATTTACAAGAAATCCCTTTGGAAGTTAACGCGAAAGATATTACACAAAGTATAAAAGGTTAAAGACAAATTTATTAACTCTTTTTCGAATGAGATCATTTCGTTGTTTCTCTTTGAAGAAAATTCTCTAAGTAATTAATTAATTTATTTAGCGTAATCTTCGAGAAACCATAGCATGCATGTTTTACGTTGACGTCTATTAATCAACCGGAAGCATAAGTTATAATGGCAAAGTTCAATTTAATGTTAACATATCTAGTGGTTTGAAACTCACCGTTCTCGTCGGTTAAGTGACAAGTTTCGACAAAGGGAAACGAAGATGACCGTAAGAGATACAAGACTAACTATTATACTAAAGATCTTTCTCTCTCTCTCTCTTTATCTCTTTTCGTTCTATACGCAACAACCACAATAATAATAATAAAATAATAAACTTTCCGTTGCAAGACTAAAATATAATATTTGACAAAGACATCAATTAACCTTTTCGCTAAAATAGATTTATACAAACGAGAAAATATATATAATACAATATTAATAATATAAGAATAATATAAGAAGAAAATATATTTTCCATGGTTCTAGAATCTTATAACAATACAAAAATAACCCCAAATTAATTACACATCTCATAATATGTAAATTCCTTCAAGAGAAATGCATGAAAATATTCGGTAACGGAAAATGTGAGTATCACTTGGTAATAGCCTCATAATTCTTATTATTCCACCAAAATAATTATAATAATGATATAATTAAATTCTAGACGTAGCAATACTACAGCATAGAATAGAAAAAATTGCATACACCATAAATAATTCCATACCATTAGATTCTAATATAAAGACTAAATACAGAATAAGAATAGACGAGTGAGTATATGCTTACCACTAACAGAAAAAGATAGAAAGAGTATGGAAAGGAGAACAAACGACAATAAACTCTCTTATCGTCTGACAAAAATAAAAGAGAAATTGTGTTTACTTAAAAACGCGCGAGTAGAATGATCCGTTCACATTTCACGAGTAGAAATAATAGAAATTATTCCGACTGGATGGAAATAAAAAAAAAATATATATATATATATATATATATACAAGAGGAAAGAAAACAACTGTTGGAAAAAAATATTGAAGAAAATTTCTAATCTAATCCTTCGTTGATCGATTTAACGAGTAGTACAGGAGGATGAAAATTCACGAGTATATATAGGTGATCCTAGTGAACGAGTGTTCGTTTATTTTGCTGTCCGCCTGCTGCAGCCGACACTCTCCGCGAATAAACCTACGAGGCCTCTAGGACAAAGCGTGTCGTATACCACAACGATTCTAACGTACCAGTGACATCCTTGCAATAGGTTCGTGTTCTCCTCGACTGCCATTGTAATTGCATCCAGAAGTCCTTTGATCTAACGGATTTGCATGCGAGATTTTCTTGAAAAAAAAAAAAACCTTTTAAAAATCCTTCTCCTCTACGGACCAGACGTAGACTGAGGGAGAGAGAAAAATAGACTCAGTGATAGAGGCAGAGATAGAGCCAGAGAAAGATAAAAGGGAGAGATAAATTCTCATAGAACTCAATGGAAACGATTAAATTGCTAAAAAAAAATCGACATTTTCGCGATCAAAGTCAAATAATAATAGTAATGGTCGATAAAAAGCTTTCAAGAAATTCCTTTTATTATTGTGTTTGAAGATAGGGTGAAAGGTGTGGGGTTTGAAGAAGTAGGAATAAGGTGGGAGTAAGGTGGGAGCCCTTTTCTTATTCTTGTATACGATTTTATGAGAAGTCATTATGCTCGAAATACTATTTTCATCGTGTTTCTTTACTTTCCTATGAGGTATCATTTATAACGAGACAAAATATTGCTTCACCTCGTCTATTTCTGTTCTTATTTTCTCTCTCTTTCTCTCTCTCTCTCTCTCTCTCCCTCTCTCTCTCTCTCTCTCTCTCTCTCNTCTCTCTCTCTCTCTCTCTCTCTCTCTCTCTCTCTCTCTCTCTCTCTCTTTCTTTCTCGTTCTTTTTTGCTTGTAACGAAAAAGAGAAGAAGGGAGAGAGATAGTTACTTATTATTTTTGTACAATTTAAATGACCCAACTTTCGTGGAAGATTCATAGCGAAACATTAATCGTACGATTGACGGCACTTCACGATGTAAATTTTAATTACTTTTCTCTTGAATTTTTTATAGTCGCACGTATAACCACGTATCAAAGTCATGAAACTATTTTCGTAGACGAGTTTAAATATACTTAACTAGAATCGATAACGTTAATTTTTCATTTCGGCCGATAATATAATATCTGATGTAGACGTTAATGAAAATTTTGTCGACCAATGCAATCTCACCGCGTAAAATAAAAGAAAAGAATAATCATTCTCATAAATTCTAACGCTTCGTCTTAGAAAAAATAAATATATTGTGAAAGAGTATTATAAATATAGTTCGGATACTAAGGGGAATTATAAATCTCAATTAACATGACGCGTAACAAAGCTCGCAAACCAGGAGAATACGTTATTTCGTTCCGATTACTATACACGTAATTCTATACACTGTATCTTCCACCGCGATCGTATTCGATCACACACGCACACACATAACACATATATGCATTTATTACAGATACATGGACTTATATAAGCATGCATGTACTCGAATACACACACACACACACACGTGAACAAAGAAAGACTGACTACTTTCTATAATACAATACTTTCTCGAATTTCAATTTATTACTGTTGAAAACTACAACTTTTTCGTTTCACTTTATTGTCTTTTTACGATCCTTTGCGTCATACCACCACAACTAGGTATTATAACGTAGCAAACTTACGTTGTTGAAAATAGAAAAGGAAAATTTCCAAATTTTACAAAACAAATAGTTGTGTGTTCGATAGTTGTATTGCGTGTTATTGCGTGTTGTGCGTCGTGATATGTAGATTTTCGGACGATGCGCCGCTTGATGAACTCTTTGAGTGTAGATGTATGATTTGGCTGGTATGATGTCTGTTTGTTCTTTCTGTTACCGCTGCGTCGTCCAAAAGTTCATTCGATTGATACGTGTTAATGAATGTGAACGCAGTTATTTCGAGGTTTCTTATATACAGCAAAAAAAGACAAAACGAACATTCGTTATCCCGGGTAACCGTCCAATGACAGCAGAGTCCGCCCATTTAATACATCGATGCAGCAAACTACTATTTTTAAGCACAGCTTGAAGAGACGAAGATCCTAATCTTTGCGTTTCTGTTTTCGCCATTTTTGGTCTTCAGAAATATTACAAGATTCATTCTTTACGCTATTACGCAACAGTAAGTATCTACGTTTTACTAATCGATTTTTCATTTCCTTTCATTTTCTTTTTTTTTTTGTTTCTCACGTTGAAAAGTTCATCATCACTTCCGTTTCGAATATCTTAGCACCAAGTTGTAAAGAAAAAGAGATGTGAAGAATTTCTTTTGTACCTGTTTCGTTTTAACATTGTCTTGGGAAAAAAAAAATTCGAAAATTGTTCTTATTTATCGCACGCGAAGATGAGGAATAAAAAGAAGAAGAAATAAGATACGAAAAATTCCTTTTTTTTCCGACTCGATACATCGAATAAACAAGGATAGGTTCGTTTAACAAGTACGATGTTTCATCTTACCTGACAGAATGACCTGTGACCTATCGGAAAAAAAATAAAAGGCACACATTTACTTTCCTAGCTTCCGATAATTGGACGAAGTACTTCATCAATGAAACGATCGTTCCGGTAACGTTTCTATTTTACGTGCTGGACAATAAACCAACGGTGCTATGCTACAAGGCACATAATACAATTAATCTATCATTCTCCTTTCTTGTCAAATTGTTAAATATAATAAAAAAAAAAAAAAAAGAAAAAAACAACAGTTGATTTTAATGAAATAAAAATTATTTTCCAAGTAATTGTATTATGTACATCGATGTGTAAACATATCATTAAAACTTTCGAAATTATTCAAATAAAATTGTAAAATATTATTATAAATTCAACCAACTATAAATTTCTATCTCTTAATTTAATATATAATTACATTTACATTTTGCATTACTTAATAAATACAAAATTGATATATTAAATTAAAGTAATAATAGTTTTATTTCCAATGTATATTCCGGCCTGTTACAACCCCTTTTCTTCCCATTCACCCTTAACCTATGTTAATATATAATACTATATACTGATTTGATATTTATTAAATATCACAATTGTCAAAGAGTATCAAAATTATAGAGTACACTTTTTGCAAAATATTCCCATAAATATATTTTCATTCTTAAATAGAAATATCTAAGTATAATAATATATGCATAATCTACGATTTGTCTGACTATCCATACTTATTCTAATGAAAACACAACGTAAAAGAAAGTACATACATATAAAAATACATCCATGCTAGCGAATGACCGATGAACGAATCGATTTTTCGTCTCACAACCGAAGCACCTACTTGCTGACAGCATAATTTATAGTTCGACCACGTGTTTCTTCCGGAAATTTCCTGGATAGAAAGCGAGAAAATCGCCTTGCTTTTTTCATCTTATTCTTACACCCTTTATAAACCCTTCTCTCTCATTAACACGGTAAGAGTAATTGAGAAGGATCAAAAATAAAGGAAAAATATTCTCGACGAGATTAAAAAAAAAAAAAGAACAACGTTTTCTAACGAATTCAAATATCATGCGCTTGCAATAAATCATAGTAAGACACGTAAAATATATCCGAGCCAAAATATTTGATAAATGAGATGGTTGTTCTCTTTCTCTCGTTTCAACTACATGAATATTCGAGTATTCCCGAACTAGAGAACCGTTCCAACTCATTGTTCCGAGTCATCAGAAGGCTAACACCTTCCGCAATCGTTGCCAAAGGAGATTGACGAAGAATATTGTTCATAGGACCTCGTCGACCGGAAAAGCCATTTCCTGGTCATATCTATAATGAAGAGGGAATATCGAACGATGAAAACCACTATACAGTATTCTCAATATTTCCCTCTCTTTCTCTCTCTTTCTTTCCTTTTCTCTCATGTTCGCTTTTGCTTGGATTCGATCTCTGGGTTAGTAAATCCTAGTGAATGGTAATAGGATTATCTTCTTCGTGGATCCTTACGAAAATGTTAACCGATTGAAAGCTTGCATTTTGGGATTTGGTTTAAAAGAAAATCACGATCACGAAAGGAATATATATTCTGGTAAAAAGATATTTTTCTTCTATGTTAGGAACATCTAAGGTATAAAAAGAAATATATAAATATATATATTTATATATACATATATATACGTTGACAAAGAAACTTGGAAAAAGTATGAAACTCCTTGCTAGCTTTTCTCAAATCTATTTTCTTCTTCCTGTTGGTATTTACAACTGAATATATCTCGTATATGTATATTGGCAATATCAACTATGTTTTATTATTATACAGCTCGCTACTTTTATTCTTTCTTTCAAAATGGAAAATTACAATTTCTTTATTCAAACGTATAAGAAACTAGAAAAAAAGTACGAATTGCGAAATCAAATATGAGCATATGTGTGTATGCATAAAATGAAAAGACATAGGTAAACAAATAATTCATTTATATTTATATATTTGCTTAGTGTCACGAACAAATTGTCAGTTCATTATACAAACAGTAAGCGAACTTTAATCGGAAATGTTATTTCCTAAAATGATGCCTCGCTATTAAATTGTCATCCATGTGAAATGAAGACGGACAGAGAAAACAATGAATTATTACTACATTTTATATCAGTGACTAAATATTACCAATATATAAATATTATTTTTTAATTTAATTTTCTTCCCCAATATAGCACATATATAGCACTTTATAATCAATTATTTTGTAACAAATAAAATATTCCTTATACCGATTATCAACTTTAGTTTGAAGTATGGGAATAAATTTAGTATCTGTGAAAATTATTCATTCGTTGTTAATTTGTATTTAATATTTGTATTTAATATTTGTTCATTCCAAATTATATAAGTAATTTTTTTGTGATTGCAAAAAAAAATCAACCCATAGAGGATTAATTATTTTATTTATCAATTTATTCTATATATAGAGACGGAGAGAGAGAGAGAGAGTTATGGTTTTTATATAATAAGAAAAATTGTTCGAAACAAATTTCCGACGACAAGTATTGTTTTTTAAAGAAATAATTAAATTATATCGCATCGGATATCCGTCAATCGTATCGGAGCGAGTTCAACTTAGAATCCAGGCTTAATCAAATTTGCATCATGAGGATGGTTTCCTCGAAGCGGAAATTCGCCAGGATCCTCGATTATCTCTAATGTTATCAACTAGAAACGATAGAAAGCAAGCAAAACAATTGATTTTTTTCTGATATAAAGGTTATTATATTTAAATAGAAAAAAGAAAGAAAAGATAAAGAGAGACGATATTAATTGGTGTTAAATAGAGCGGTAAAGGAAAAATGATATTTTTCTGTATTCCATAAACTACCTATTTCGAGGACAATATCGTGATTTCGTAGTTCAACCTTTATTAGGCCTCGCGTCTAGCTGCTATCAGTCACCAGGGACAATCGAGATAAGCTTGCTGCATACAAAGTATCGATTTTCACGCTGTATTTTTAAGTCAACGTCACGTTCTCGTTTCGCCAAGGCGAAAGGTAGTAGTAGTAGTAACTAATCGAATTTCAAAAGTCGTACCAAATCGATTTAGTAACAAATTTAGGTAATATGTACACTCAGGTGAATACAAATATACGCGATTTCGAATAAACCCTCATCTGGAATCTCTCATATAAGCACATACATACATAGTTATGTATATATCGCTACATTGTATTATGTCTACTCACCAACACAGTGTTCTCAAATCTGAATAACCCATCGGAAATGCAGAAACTCATTCTAGAAAGGATTAGTTCATCACGCTCTCAGAATTCTGCCGACACCAGATCGGAAACACCTTACCGATATTGTTCAAATGACGACGTTCTATATAACACTATATATCTCCCTATAGGGGTTATATGAAATAATAAATAATTTCCTCGTACACGTAATAGGATACCACGTGTCAATATTTCTGTCTGTTTCTTTTTTTTACGAGGATTTTTGAAAAATATTGGAAAAAAATATGAAATATTAACGCAACGCAGATAGATGATTTCCCTAGGAAATTAAATTTACTTGCAATTGCTTTTACTGCGAGCAAATATATGGAAAATATATCTCATACCAGTCGAACCCCAAACCCTCTACCTATTTTCCGGTTCGTAGTGGACAGAGGTAAATTTAATATTCATGGACATACGTCAAAGGAAGCTCAGAGAATTCGTTTGGCCTTCACAAAGAAAATAGAAAAGTGAATTACTTTCTCACTATTTCAGGGAAATGTACTACTCGATGTTATTGAATGAATAAACGGATGAAACTAAATGAAACGATACAAAATTCATCTATTTGTCTTCAATTAGATACAATATCTTGATGTAAGATTAAAATAATTCGAATTATAATAAAGAGACGAACATTAACGAACATTACGAAATATTTTTGCTTACGAGATGATAAAACTTTATGAAGGAACATTTAGTACCAGAGAGTTGGATTCAATCTCTCTCGGATATGTTCTACAAATGTTCAGAATATACCGGCACCCTGTTGCTCCTTATTGCATCCGTACATATAGAGAGAGAGATACATAAACGTGCTTAAATATATACATCACTAAAATACACGACCAACACGAATCACGTTTCCTAGTTTTAGGACAGAAAAAATCCAACTATCTTCTTGATACGTGTGTTCTCTTTATGGGGTATAAAAATGTTCTATAAAAAACATCAAACGGATAAAGATATATCGTTAGGGGTATTAACTAAAATTTAAACGCTTCATTTGCGTATCAACGAGAGAGAAAGAACAAGAAAATGAGAGAGAGAGAGAGAAAACCTTAGGAAGGACCCACGTAAAGCTAATTGGAATAAACGGAACGACGAACATGCAAATTATTCGCTTCGTTCCTATGTCCCCGTAGCACAAAGCATCCTTTTAACATCCATGAATCGATCGAACGAATACCAAAGTGAATAGCGAACACACTTTCGAACTACCGATTCGATTCAAGTCTTCTGATCGAACTAATAATCATTTGTAGAATTCTTAGAAAAACAAAACGTCTCTTTTAAGAAATAGAAATCGTTAATAAGAAATTTTTATCATTAGTCGAATACTGATTCTCTTACTTGAAATCCCCATAGAAAATGAAAATTTAGTTTCTAATGACAAAATTGAATTTGATTAATTTATTACGACATTCGGATATGCTTCATTAGTATAATTCTATTTTATTTTAATTTGAAATAATGGAAGAAAGGATAGCTCTCTTTTGGTTATTCAAGAAGAATTTAAATGTTGATAATTTTATTTCTATGTATTACGTAATGTATCAACGAAATCGATACTCTTCAATTAATTAAATTTTAATTACTAAATAATAAAAGGTAGATAGATAGAATACTCGAGAAAGAAATTGTCTATCTAACTTAATAAAACATCGTTTTGCGCGCCAGTAATCGTTCTCGCTATAAAAAAAAGAAAAAATCGTAATAATTATTGCGAATTTGAAAAGGAATATTTACTATAAAATGAGAAGCACGGAGTCTAGATACGATTGAAAATATAATGTAATATAAAGGGAACTGGTAATCCAACGTGACTAGGCAATTAACTAATTTACAAAACTAATGAAAAATCATTTTCAAGAAATATATTGATTGTTTATGAAAAAAAAAAAAAAGTGAATTTTTAATACGTAAAAGTGTCATTTTATTATAAAATAGTCTAGTGACTTTTGGATCATCCTGTATATGTATATTTATCAAGTTTTTTCAAATCTATACAGTTATTAATAATACCAGGTTATTCACGGCGGACGCAAATGGATGAAAGAAAATAATTCTGTCATTTACATTAAATTAGTGAATTCAACGAGATCGATATCCTTTTTTAGCTGCTGGTAGATAAGTCGAACTTGGAGTTTAATCTTAAAATGTCGTCCGTGTCATCGTCGTATTCGTTTTCGTCTTCTTCGTCGTCTTCTTCGTCGTTAAAAGAAACCGAGGACCGATTCGCGAATCGTAAAAGTCGAAGATCCATTTAATCCCATGTAATCCCCTTTCCTTCCATTTTTAATCCTTACGAAGACTTTCCTCCCAGTAATTTCTCTCCAACCCCTTGGAAAATAATTATAAATTATCTCTGTTACGTAGCTGATGGGTATGGAAAAAGAAAGCTGAAGAAGAAAAAGAAGAAGAGAAAAATATAATAAAAAGAAAAATATCAAGAAGAAGATGAAGATGATGACGAAGGAGAAGAAGTTGGGAGAATGAAAAGGGGGGTAGGAAAATTTTCTTTTTTGTTAATCTTTCTCAACTAAGGTAAATTTTGAAAATCAAAACTATTCGATGAAAATTAAGAAGAAAGAGAGAGAAAGATGTTTACTTTCTCGCACATTATGAAATGAAATCCTTAATCGATATTCGATGATATATTCATCAAAAATATATCATTCAACATATATAAAATATTGGAAAAGATTGACGGAATAAAGGCAATCGAATCACATATACTTTTCCGGAAATCAGTTCAGAAGCAACAAGTATTGGATATCGATTGAAGTTTCCAGAGAACTCCATTAAAAAATAACAAAAGGAGCAAGATTATTTCTTTTTCTTTCTTCCTCTGAAACGACGACGACAACGACAATGACGATGACGACGACGACAAATAAATTTACTGAAGAGAAAGCTCTTTTCCACCTATATTATATGATGAATATTTATTTATCATATAATTCGATATTTTCTTGAAATTAACTCATTTATGTCGATATTAATTTAAAGAACGCGCAAAAAACAAATAAATCAAATTGTAGAAGCACGAGGCTATGCATTTGTTTTATTACTCCCGACTTAAAATAAACATGAACGAAAGTCGAACAAGACTTTATTATGCGAATTAGATTTGAAAATGAGAGGAAGAAGAGGAAGAAGAAGAAGAAGAGAGTCGAAGAAAGTTTGTAAGTTTTCAAGTATCTACTTGAAAGTGTAAGATCATTAAAGAGCAAAAGAGAAAAAGAGACAATTAGAGAAAGACAAATTATCTAGTCTCATTAAAATTTACCACCGATTTTCGAGAAGCTCTATTCCTTCCTTCCTTCCTTCCCCTTTCACGATTTATATATATATAAATTTAAATTAAGAATATTTATTCATTATATATATAAGATCGTTTTTAACTACATGACTCATTCATTGGTTTTGAGTACAATCCGTTCGGTCATTGGTTTTTTACCAATTTAATTATTATACGTATTTTATCTTCCTAGACCACTGGTTAGTCTGTCTATTAATTACAGTAAGGAATATTTAACGCATCGTCTGATCGTCGATTAGAAGGCAAGGATGCATAACGTCTAACAGCGAGTTGCGCTAATTAATCGAAGTTTCACGTAGGAGTAAATCCGATGCCATTATCTGACTAGCATAAATCAAGATCAATGAGAACGCCATGAAAGTGTTTTTTTTTTGTACAATTATCTAAACACGATTTGCGTTAATAATAAAAATCAATAAAACTTACTGAACGTTTAAGTGTAGGTAAACGTTTATTAGAGTGTAAGTTTATTTATGACAAAAATGAAGAAAGTTATTGGGATATTTTATTTATAATTAATGAAAATTTATTGAATTTATTTTCTATAAAAGGCTTATACCATTTTTATTAAAAAAACGGTCTAAATATAAAAATATACTTAAAAATGTAATATATATACGCGTCAATTGAAGTTTATTCGACAGGAAGAGCTGATATACACATATGTATAAAAATACAAGGAAAAGACGTATTTCAAATTCGTTACTTTCACATCGTTACCTTCGAAGTTTTACTAATGTAAGATATTACGTGGCATAGACCGAAATTGCGCTATTTTACCTCCTCTCTTTACATTGAAGCTTCAGTCGTCGTAACTTTAGACGCGTAGCCTCGGAAGGAGTGAGTTGCGTTTAACACGCGAGCTTAACTACGAGCAACCAAACGTAAATGCAATCATTACCTCTATGAGAAAGATAGGAAGAACATGAAAAGCAAGAGATAGATAGAGAGAGAGAGAGAGAGAGAGAGAGAGAGAGAGAGAGAGAGAGAGAGAAAAANCCAAACGTAAATGCAATCATTACCTCTATGAGAAAAAAAAAGTTGGATAGTGATGAAAGATAGAGAGAGAGAGAGAGAGAGAGAGAGAGAGAGAGAGAGAGAGAGAGAGAGAGAGAGAGAGAGAGAAATAACCCAAATTTCAATTGAATAAGACAATTTTGGTGAAACTTTAAAACCATTGAAAGAAAGAAAAACAAAAAAGAGAAAACAACAAAATTTCGTTAACGTGTAAGAAAAATATTTCTACGAGAATAGCGAAGAAAATACGATGAAATTGTCGAAGCTAACCGAGAATGTTCTCTCTCTCTCTCTCTCTTTTTCTCGTAAAACGTAATACACCCTATAAAGCCCGTATTAACCTGCCAAGCAACGGGGACGAGAAATAGGTCTAACCGTCGTAACGTAGAAAAGAAATAATCGCGATATCGCATCGACGAGGGAAAGAGAAAAATAGAAACGCAATAAAGGCGATGGCCTGGCCTACAATTTCTCTATCGAAGGAACTCCTACGAGCGTTCTTCTCTTTTTTATTTCATTGAAACTTTGACGATTCGATCGAATAGTTACTTAAGCTCGTTAATGGATTCTAGCAATAAGTTTTATAAAAACCATCAATAATCCATAAAAAATAATCGAGAAGAGAAAGAGTGTGTGTGTGTGTGAGAGAGAGAGAGAGAGAGACATTAGGTTACTTCTCTATGTTAGCGTTAACTCGAGTGTCTCCACTAACTAATGTTATCTTCGATCTACCATTAGACTCGTAATATCTCGAGTTTACCGAAGGCTCTACCAACGCGAAACCACTCGATCCCATTTTCGCGCACTACCAATGCCGTGCCTTTACCCAATATAACACGTGCCACGATCATTTCTTGTCCCCTTAAAAGCTACTACCTATTATTAGCACCTGAAAATACATAAACGCTATTAACGTCAAAAATAATCAACCTCCCACGTTCATTCTTTACCGAGTATACCAAATAACGCAATTCATTAGAGACAATGATTATACAAGCGATATTCTATGATCTTTTCAAAAATTTTATATATAAACGTGAGCGGATATTTACGTGTGTGTGTGTGTGTGTGTGGAGGGGGGAATGGGGTGATTACCTTTTAACAAAATCAAATTTCATTTAACTGATCGCAAAAAGCTTCGAGAGAGATCAACCACGAGTTTAGCAACAGGTGAGCCTCGTTGGTACGAACCCGTTCGTGCATGAGTCCACGAGTAATCGATAGTAATTATCTGCTCTTTCTCTTTCTTTCTTTCTTTCTTTCTTTCTTTCGTTCTCTCTCTCGCTCGCTCTTTCACATAAATATAATTATTATTCTACTTCTCCACCCTCTCCTACAAGCTGTATAACATTTAACGTGCACGACGCGGTGATTCGAGGACGAAAATAAATGATCGGCGTCATACATATATGCATACGTATCATTATGTATCTATATTTATATAGCTTGTACAAAAATAGATAGAATAAATAAAATATCAAGTGTTATAATTATATTTAAAAAAAAGGTATATACGTTTATTTATATTCGTTAAAATTGGATTCAAAAAAGATATGATGATAAAACAAGGAATATTTTATCTTTTGTAGGAACATTATTGATCCCGATTTCTAGCTGATAAGGGTATATCTGTATAGGTAGATGGGGTGATGATGGCGTCACTTTATATTGAAAAATACCTATAAACTCTAAAGTTAAAGGGCTCTGTCATTATTTGCTTATGAATATGATTTTCATTACGCGTTTTCACAACCCACGAATATTATCCTTTTCTCTTCGAATTAATTTCCGAAGGAAAGGAAAAAAGAAAAAGAAAGGTAGGAAAATGAAAGCCTACGACTTTTATCTAAAAACTCATCTTAAAAGATAAAATAATACTTTACGAATTATACATATATTTATTTGGATATTTACGCGACATTAATCATTCTAATTTAACGTTGCTTCTTCCTCGAATTAAGCGTTATTGTTCGCGACATAATACGAAATCACGTTGGCATTCCACCGGAGGTTTTAAAATTCTCCACGCGTTACGAAAAATGTTGGATCGCTGAGAAAAGAGCTGAGAAAAGAGCTGAGAACGTGTATAGAAAGATCCGATGACGTTATAATCCAATATGTCGCGTGTAATAATCATAACCAAAAAATGTTCTCTTCTGTTTGTACGAAAGAAAACAAATGTATGTATATATCTATCCGGTTATCAAAATAAAAATCGAAGTAATAAGTTGAAATGGAAAAAAAGGAAAGGAGTTCTTCTCCGAATACAATAAATAAATTAGGAACTTTGAATAATGAATAATGCATTTTATTGTAAATCCGTAAACGATAACTTAAGAGATGTTTTAAAATCAAGAATACACATTTTAGAATAAAAAATAAATTATTTTCAACATTTCAAAAGGAGTAATACACTGAGGAACATCGGCACAAGAGAATAAAC
The DNA here is from genome assembly GCF_001313835.1 of Polistes canadensis. Classification (NCBI taxonomy): domain Eukaryota; kingdom Metazoa; phylum Arthropoda; class Insecta; order Hymenoptera; family Vespidae; genus Polistes; species Polistes canadensis. The sequence goes on from NW_014569835.1 coordinate 176,557, forward strand.
TAAAAATTACGTGAAATAGATGTAAAGCTTGGCTTTCCTACAGGATGCATTTTGATTGGTCTTCTCTTAAAAACTCTCGAGACGATTTATTGTACTCTTATATACTTTTAATATTTCATTTTCCTTCGCGGAGAACAAAAACTCGTACGTATACGTATTGAAAAAAGCAATATGGCTTATTTTTTGTTGACTTTACGCGCTTTAACACCCGTTATCGCGCACGGCTTCCCATTACTGATAACAAAGTTTTAAGCTCATCTCCGTCGACGACGACGGGAGGACTCGTAAAAGAGAAATAGAATAAAAAAAAAAAAAACACATAAAATGGGAATAGAAAAAAAATAATAAAAAGTTTACGGAAAGTGATTTCTTTCAAAATTCTTAATAACTAAAGTCATATTTTTTTTGAAGTTTATTCGGTTATTTGTAAGTAAAAAAATCAATTTATATTGTCATTCGACTTTATTTTTGTGTAACTAATTGGGAGTGAATTAACGTCTTACCGAAAATTACAAAATTATACAGGAAAAATTCATCTTTTTAATTTATTCAACGATATTAACTTGTTATAATTTACGAAACACGGAGGTACAATGTCGGAACAATTAAGATAGTATTGTATTAAACTAAATACAATCTTATTAAGAAAATATAAGAGTCAAGTATTCTCCTATCTGAAAATATACATTTTATATATATAATATGATCGGAACACGTGTATTAAATGCAAATTATTATGCAAAAAGGAAGTTCAATGAAAGAGCTCATTTAGTTAATTATTATACGATTCGATTCGAGTTCGTTCAGTCGATTACGCAACGTTAAATTCAAAAACGTAATCGTTCGGACGAAAAATTCCTATACATTAAGTTTATTAAAAAAGAAAACAAACAGAAATACAAGGAATTGATGCGAATCTGCAAATATTAATATCAGGAATTCGTTGAATTTATGTAAATTGGCTGGTATTCGTATATTAGATAGCTTGTAATTATGGATTTATGGTTTCTGTGTGGTTTGAAACCCTTCTTTGTACATGGGAAATGCTGTGGTATATGGATTGGGGTTTAAGAAAAAGTTTAATTTTTGAAATCTAATAAAGGTAAACCGATGTGTGGTCTCTCTACTTCTTTCTGTCTTATTGGAATGAGAACGTGAAAAATATTTCTACAATATAATATGTACCAATAAAATTACCATTTTTAACTCTTTCGGTCTCAAAGATTTTGCTAACGATAGTAATACGTTTGGAAAATAATTTTAAGAGAAGCTGAGGGAAAAGCGTCTGCGAATTGTCGAGAGACCGAACTTTCTTCTTCTCTTTCTCTTTTTTTTCCCCTATTTCTTCTTATTCTTCTTCTTCTTCCTCTTTCTTCTTCTCCTTTCATCGTGGTATGCTTCTTGTATTAACAAATTAGAGTGCAAGCAATACAGTAAGGTTAATATCGTGAAGCACTTTGTACAGCTCAAACGAGAACAAGAGAGAAAGAGAGAGAGAGAATATTTCTCTTTCCAGAGTATTTCTTTTGCCATAGGATAAAAAATATATACAGTAAACTCTATCTATACGAAAAAAAGCAAAATGATAATAATCATAATAATAAATCAATGTGAAATATTGAAGTTGTTTCGTTCTAGCATGCCATGTATTATAATAAATGTATTGTTACATACACACACGCGCGCGCGCGCGCATCGACAAATTGGAATGAATGGTTTATTTTCGACAAATAAACAGCTGGAAAAATAAAATAAATGTAATAATCCTTTTTTCCAGCTTAATTCAATGCTCGAAATGAACTATCACATTGGAATCCTTGGCAACTTTTAAAAAAAGCATGAAAAAATATTCAATTGAAAATACTAATTGTCAAAATAGCGAATTGTCAAAAATTTAATTGTCGAATTGTCCAAAGTATATAAAGCTGTTATTAAAATTAAGGGTTGTGTTTTATTGACGTGAAAGTGCAATTTAAAGAAAAATGGATAACAACAAAATAATATGAAATATGAAGCAGAATATTCATAAGTTTATTTTTGGACAAATAAATCTACCTCGATTACTCTAAAGGTATTCATTTTTTCATATAAATATCCTATTTTTCTGTGAATTTACGTATTAAATCTAAAGTTTTGGCGGGTAGTGTATATTTGTATCTATAAGTATATGTGTATAATAAACGTGAATGTGCAACATAAATGTATATACATAGCATGTACATGTTTACATGTATATATAGATGAAACATCGTCTGCGGCGGTCCAGCAGCCGAGCTTTTCCGAAATGCAACAAGTCCGAAGCTCTGTCTCTCTCTCTCTCTCTCTCTCTCTCTCTCTCTCTCTCTCGACTGAGAAATAGAGAAAGGGAGAGAGAGAGAGAAATCGAAGAAGGAAACCAATTGCCCGGAAGGTGATTCCCCAAAGCAATTCTCCTTCACCAACTAAATATTTCATCTTCTTTTGATTTATGATGTCTAACTCGTATGGCCAATCCAAGCATTGCGTACTATCTATCTTTTGTCTCCTCATAAAGATAATGCTCTCTTTCAGTCTTTTTGTTTATTTCAGATTTAACACATCTCTTCACAGTTAACATACGAGTTGGTGATACAATCAAATAAGGAAAAAAGAAAAAAAAGGAAAAGAAAGGAAATAAGTTTTCATGAACCCAAATTTTTAGATGGTAAAAAAGACAGAGAAAAAGTAAGGAAAATGAAAAAGAGAAATATAAAATGAATGAGAGTGAGAGAGAAAGGGGGGGAAGGGAAAGAAAAAGTAAAAGAGAGAAAGTGGAGGAGGGAAAGTGAAAGAGAAAAACAGATAAAGAATGAGATAAAAGAAAATATATAATGAGCGAAAGAGAGGAAGAATGAAAAAAAGAGCAGCAAAATATAGAAATAAAGCAGAAAATGAATGAGAGATAGAGAGAGAATGAACAGTGCCGAATCCGCGTGCTCTCCCAGGCTCAGTAGGTTCGTCGATCGATGCTCCGGGCACGCTGCTATATATAACCACCCCTGCTCTTACCCTCCTACGTCTACCCCATACTTTCTGAACCCCTTTAAACCTGCTCCGCAGGATCCCTGTGAACACCTGCAAACCTCGTCTCCTATCTCTCTCATTTTCTCTCTCTCTCTCTCTCTCTCTCTTTCTCTATCTCACCCTAATCAAATTCAAATTCGGCGATCAGAAAAGATCACATTTTACAGTTGTAAACGCGCAAAATGCGTCGAAACGTTTGATTGCTTCACCGGGAAATTTACTTTATGTTGCATCGTTAACGTTAATCGCATTTTATTTGTCCGACAGTAATTTATATACTCGTTTTTGTGACTTACAAAAATACGTTTCGTGCATTAACGAACAGATACGCATGAGCACACGAGAGAAAATATCTGACTGTTTGTATTCCGTATATCTATTAATAATAATGTAGAAAAGTTCGTATATGCTTACGTGATATGTATATAAAACTTAGTTGGAAATAAATTTCATTTATATTCGATCGATCTCCACTCCCATTCTCTTCCGAATAAATATATATCAATAATAATAATAACAATAATAATAGATAATGTTTATATATATATATAATAGGAGTTATGTAATTACATAAAATTCATCAATAACTCTACTCGTATAATATTCGCGTAAGAGAGTATCTAATATTAAAACTTTTGATTCCAATTCTACGGATATAAGCTAATTTAATTAGAAAACAGTATTTCGTTCCTATTGGATATAACATTTTCATTTTTAATAGGATATGTCTGAAAAATAAATGTTTGCACTCACCGTTATTACAGAGAATAACTACGTTATAACGAGAAAACTAATGGTTCCAAAAGTTCTAACGATTCTTTTTATTTATTAATCATCATACCCGTGAATATATTTTATGTACGAGCTTTAACCTAATCTTCGGGATATCTATACCTAACCGAATAAGACTTTACTTCACAGTTGTAAACGTTCTAATTGTTGTTCTTGTTGTTATGGTGGATTCGAGCCGATGCACTACTATTATTCGTTCATCGGATAGATCACCATTTCAATGCGAACTCGCATACCGATTCAGTTCATTGCTATGTATACACAATCTGTTGCGTATGCATATATAGCACTATACTACTATTTGATTTAGGACCATTACGTTCATGCGCTGCTCCGCTTCTAAAGCGTTTTCAATGAGTTCATTGTGATATATACTATCGAAAACAAGTCGAATTCTGATTGGTATACAACTGTGATACGTGTTATTCAAGGATTCTAAGAGATTTAGCTACAATAACTTCCTACGCACGATTATGGTTTCTTCAAAAAGGGTGTTTATCGAAGAGAGAGAGAGAGAGAAAGAGAGAGTACATATCGAATCGTAACTGAAATACTCTATTATTACTAGTGGTAACGTAAATACAAAAAATGATGAGCAAAAGTTGTTATTCTGGTAGAATTTTGGAACCTCGTATCGGACAGTTTAGAATTAGTTGAGCAAATTAAACGAAAGTTCTTATTTCTAAATACGAGAAGTCCAAAGCGAAAGCTTGACCAAGAAGTACCTTGTTTAACAACTACGGAAGTAGGAAGTACTTTAAATACGTTGTATGTATATTTATATTTGTAATAAGCGTATAGACGTGCCTTCTCAGACTAATGACGTAACTTGCACATGTGTGTGTGTGTGTGTGTGTGAATGTGTGACATAAACCGTATTTCTCGCTACATCGAAGACTTTATTACAATGTCGCTGGCTGCAGCCTTATATGTGCTCATGTGATATCTATTTATATATATATATATACATACTTACATACGTTTCTAGATACGATTTAAGTCTAACGGGTGCTCAAACGTATAGCGATATTCGATACTCTTATTAAATATGTTCGAGACTCTCCTATTATGGTATTATTTAACGATATCGTTGATTTAATCGAGTTAATTAGAAAAATAAAAAGAAAAAGATAGATAGATAGAGAGAGAGAGAGAGAGAGAGAGAGAGAGAGAGGGGGAGAAGAATATTACGTCGAGATTTAATGATCTAATTAATGCCGATCTAATATAATATTTTGAACTCTTATAACTTGTTAAAAGAAATAAAATATTGGAAGAAGAAAAAATACGTAAAATAAGAATCAATGTTTCATTAACTTTTTTTTTACCACCCTGTGAGAATACCGTCAGCATCTAACACAACATTCGCGTTAATCTACCGGTTGATCCAATCAAACGCCCAACATGCAGCTATAAACACTACGTGGTCTACTATTTCCTACGAGAGAAAAAAGAAAGAAAAAGAAAGAAAGAGAAAGAAAGACAGATTGAAGAATTTCGCGATTTAAAAATGTAATGAAAATAAAAAGGAAAACAAAATATACCTGTCGATATCGTATCTTCCGTTCGTCATCGACGTAATTACGAAGAAAAAATATGAAGCAACAGGCTTATCGACGTTATTATAGATCTTCAACGATAATGATAAAGTTTGACGTAATAACCAAGAAGTATTAGCTCTGCTCCATTTAATTTTCTTTTTCTCTCTCTCTCTCTCTCTCTCTCTCTCTCTCTCCCTCTCTCTCTTTTTCTTGTTTTCATATCTTTCTTACTTTTTTTGATTTCTTTATTTCTATGATCGAGCTATCATTAAGCCATTCCACTTTGCAAGTTTTCTCGTTTGCATGTTTCATCCCTTACTATAGATTCTCATTCCGGTTAGTCGTTTCAAATAGAAAATGATTTCGAAGAATCTAGAAATCAAATTCTTACATATTTCGGAGGATAAATATAGAAGTTGTTTGTAACTTTTCTTCGCTTTACTTAATCAATTTCAACATCAAGTACAACATCGTACTTATTAAATTTACTCGATTTATCATCCGATATTTTAGTTTAAACAAAATAGATTAGTTTGCAAATTTAAATTTGTATTGATAAAACAACCGAGAAATCGAAACAATAGAAATGCAGTGTGCGTGTTTGTTAAGTGTTTTTAAACACTCAAGATAGGACGAATCAAGATCTTAATCGTTTCGAGAAAAGCTCAAAATTAAACACTGCAGTTTCAGCTTTCGTGTTCGCTCACTACTGAAAATAAAAAAGAAAAACAAAAGAAAAACAAAATAAAACAACAAACAAACAAAAAGAGAAAGAAAGAAAACGATCTTTCGGTCTTATTTAATAATAAGTAGAAAGGTGGACACGAAATTTAGTTTTCTTCCTGACAATCCACTCTAATGGTTTACGTGAAAAATTCATTATACTCAAGAGACTCCAAGTTTTGCGAAATAAGATGAAAAAACGAAAGTATTTCTTCTATCTGTCTATCTTTTTCTCTCGGTTGCACTCATACTACCTACTTTTTCTCTTATCTTTCTTTTTTATCACCGTAAATTCAAGAAAAATAATGAAAATAATGTTTAACAATAAGATGCACTCGAACACTCGGATCGATCAAATAATCGATTCCTTATGTTTTATTTCAACTCAAATTCGTCGGAATAGAAAAATAAAATAAAATAAAAGTAAAATGAGAAAATAACAAAAAATTACAAAGAACAATCATATCGATGTGACGTTTTGTCGATCGAAACTACGGCGCTATATATAAACTATTCTACGAAAAGCTGATATCAAAGTTGCGATCGACGTTTTCCCAGGTTATGACCTCCTACAATATCGTACGATCGATTCTAATGGAACATCTAGTTTTGAAAATCCACAAGCTATACTAGAAAAGAAGATGTAACATTCGTACCATCGTCTATTCGAAACTCATATATACGGGAAAAAATGTTCGAGCTTTCGTATCGATTTTACAATAGAAAAGCTCTCGAATACTTTTAGAACGAGAAAATTAATTAAAAAATACGATATCGCGCTAAGGAATCTTTTTTCAATGAATTCAATATAGAATTGTTCATTTGTAGTCTTAAAAACATTAATATTGCGAATAGTTACAACGTGATTACGTTGAATATCATTAGTCTAACTTATATTACATTGCGTGGAAATATCCTTAACAACTAAGTTTCCTCAAGTATCAGATACCAAGAGAATTTTCACAGGATCCTCTTCTTATTTATTTCTTTTCTTTACTATCTTTTTAACATACTTTTTAATTCTTGTGTCTAGCACTTACTTATTGTATTCACACTCCTATATATGAATAAGAAGAACAATCATTTTCGTGTCATTTTTATAATTCCTATGACAACTCGTTTTACCGGGTGCAGCACTTCTCTTTAAATTAAAAGGAAAAGAAAGTAGAGAACAGAATTTTCGTGGTTCACGAAGAAAACGGAAATGCATGAAAGAACATGTGACATATGACTGTACATTTGAAAGGCTGAAATATTTCACGAGGGGTGTTGCAAACAAACGAAAAAATAGACGTATACGGAAAGTAATCAACGAAAAAAAAAATAACTTCAAAAGAAAGAAAAAGCCGTAAAAACATGTAGATTTATGAGATTTAAAAGACAACAAAAATAACACAAAACGTCATAAATTGAGAAAAATAAGATATACCTTCCACCGTTCTTCGATTCTCAAGCCTATGGACGCTTCAAGAATGTAAAGCGTGAGAAATCCATCCGTCAGCTATCAGTCATCGTACTGATTGACGTACTTCAACGATGATTACTGGAACGATTTTGATGTTCGCTATGTTCCTTGGTCACCACAACCGATTCACCCTTGTCACAAGACGATGATTTGCTAGCGGCGTCACGTCGCGGCATTTTGTACTAGACAATTCATCGAAACTTGGCGTTCGTTAAATGTACTACGTATATGCGTTGTGTGCGTGGGTGTGTAACTCCTCTGATTTCTGAAAACGCAACTTCGAGATAGAAGGAAGACCAAAAAGGCTAAAGTTAAAAAAAAAAAGAGAGGGGAGTGAACATAAGCTGTCGACGAAAGGTGCGAAACGCGTGCGTTGAGATGATGAAGTCTCGTTCGATTTGAATAATTAAAAGACACTCGCGATCGTGGTAGACAAAATGAAGAAAGGGAGGAGGGAAAAAAAGAGAAGAACCAAAGGATGCTAGGAGACTACGCGATTAGACATAGCGCGCTTCCAGGCGCTCCACGGTCGCTACACTAACTGGCGCTTCCTCACTTGAATTTCGGAACGCCTCGGCACGATCCGGCCAATCCGAGAGAGTTGCACCGACGCGTAAGGACGCGTAACGACGCTTCTGCGTCGCTCCCCTATGCTCTCCTCTTCGTCTTCACTTTATTATAGAGAACATACGACGTACCTTCCAACTCGTAATTTGCCATAAAACTTCATTAAATACATAACAATACTACAAATGTAATGTAAAAAGGTTCAAATATTCTGAAAGAACGACATACATTACTGTTATTCCTTTCTCGGCAATCATCTTAATTCGTATTTCTAAATGAAAAATTGATTTTCTTATTAAATGTAGCTCTGTTATATTATATATTTTTATTCAAAAGTTTGACTTGTGTAAAAAGAAAATCAAATTAAATCTAATTTACCGCGGATGATAATGTCCGTATTTGTTTTGAAAATGATCGATATTTCGGTCGGTAAATAGAGATTAAATCAGTCGATAACGAAGAAAAAACAGACGAAATCATTGGAAATAGATTTTAAATATTATTATATGCATCAGCGTATATATAATTATTGTGAATTAATAATAAAATCGCATAAAAGCAGCGCATTTAAAGATAATAAAGCAGCGCATTTAAAGATAATAAGAAGTGCATTTAACAGCACTTCCTTTGTTTGCAATAATCTTTCATTATAACACCCGATATAATAAAAACCTCAATTTAATGTCGTGTTTCTAAGCTGACCTGCTAATGGGAGTACCTAACAAATGTTCTAATAGATTATCAAGGCTAGTTATTCTATAAAAATATGTTGTAAAATAAAAGCGCGTAGAATTTACACGCGACTGAAGTAAAACTTCTTAAGATTCGTATGCTTGGTAATTTTATTGAAAACTAAAATTATTAAAAGTATCTGTATACACGCACACACACTTGTGTGCACTTTGCGTGCACTTTAAATATTTATTTCATATATACATACATTTCATTTATTCACAAGTTATTCAATAAATCTAGGTGTTTATGATTGATTTTTCAAAATTTGATTATTTCAAAAAAACAATATGTCAGAAGAACGAAAGGAAGTTAATAAAAATCAACATGTAAATAAATTTAGATTGAAGTTAGTACAGTTATTCGCTCGGTAGTACTTGCGTTACAAAGTTTACAATTAGATTTCGACTGCAGAAAAGTTGGCATAGAACCTCAATAGCAGAAAAGAATGAATAAGTACTCTTAATTGCATACTAATTGCATATTTAAAATCTATAATTGCACATTTTATTATTTAATTATTTAATTAGTTATTAATAGTTTAAAATACAAAAACGTTTTTTCCTATTTCTAAGCAAAGCATGAAGTTTTCTATTGTTTTTTGTTTTCAATCAATTGCTCACTTTTTGTTTGTCCGGCTCCACAACTTTTATATATGGACCGTTTATTTTGAAAGTGGTGTAAGTTCAGTTTTAAAGAAAATGAGATATCACGTAATTTATACCTAATTTAGTGTAAACTTTCTATTTATAACTAGTTGGTATTTAATTTCTTAAAAAATGTCAATGCTCTATCCAATTTAAAATTAGCCCGTAAAAAAAATTACGTAACCATTGATTATGAAAGTGGTGTAGGTCCAATTTCCATAGAAAAAAAAGAAAAAATAATATAAAAAAGAATTTCCTGTATAGCCCAGTCAATAAGAGGTGAAGGAAAAACTTTCAGGTAGAAGTTCTCGACAGTTTRATAMAAARGTAATTCGACGTCGCTGAATCGAATGGTGCTAATTTTTTTGCAATACGATGTGGCCTTAACGAGAAAAAGGGTAAAAATGGCCGTATCTTAGAATCTAGGCATTT
>NW_014569835.1:187958-192537 GCF_001313835.1 Polistes canadensis
TACAATCAATTTTACCAATATTTCTCGCTTATTTTTGCAAATACGAAGATACACCTTAGAACATTTTTTATGTATTTTTTAATTATCTACAACTTTTGTTTGAAACTTTTTTCGATTAAATGCCTAGGTTCTAAGATACGGCCATTTTTACCCTTTTTCTCGTTAAGGCTACATCGTATTGCAAAAAAATTAGCACTATTCGATTCAGCGACGTCGAATTACCTTTGTATCAAACTGTCGAGAACTTCTACCTGAAAGTTTTTCCTTCACCTCTTATTGACTGGGCTATTTAGTTGCCTGAACTATGGTGTCTTGCCACCAACAACATCGTAGTCGGACAGTTGTAGCGAAAGATCTGCAACCTGTCGCCAGGCTACCAACGTGGGATAAGGTTGTGGCCAGACAGGCCATCGTTAAGTGACTGTATCGCGTTGTGCGACAAGAGATAGCGTGCGTTCGGTTATCGCCTCACGTCGAAGCGTAAGGTAAGAGAGCTCTCTAGCGTGCGACCAAAAGGTACCTCGCGCCGTTATTTTAATAATCTATTTTCTTTCAGCCTTTTGCTTGTCATTATACGTTATACCATTTGCATTAAATAAATTGTTCTCTTGCCCAGGCTTTTCTCTCAACTCCGTGAGAGTTTTTATGCCGAGGCAAGCAGCTTCTGTGCCGCGTAAAACTGTCATATTCATTTATCTATCCTGTCCTATCTCACTCATTCCAGCGTTAAATCCTTTTGTTGAACTCATTGGATGATTTGCGACCATTTTCTGGTCACATATATAAATGCTAAAAACATTATCTTTAGCTTCCAGGAATCGCAGTAGAACAATACTTCGTGGAAGGCTTTTTCCAATTGCTCCTGGATAATCGTGGCTTTCTTTCCTTTGATGTATATAATCAAATCGTCGGCGAATGCTATAGCAGATTTATTATTGTTTATGTTAAAATCGAAGAGTCTCAGGATGTCGCTGTTGTAGATGTTAAATAGTATTGGTGAGTTGACTGTTCCTTGTTGAAGACCATTTTTCACTTGGAACTCGTAATTTGTGATTTCGTTACCGTCAGTCGTCACGAAACTCTTTCCTTGTACCATGTTGTAAGTTAGCTTGACTAGATGGTCTGAGAATTTTTTCTTTATCATTTTATATATTAGCTCGTCTGTCCATACTGTATCGAAGGCTTTTTCAAGATCTATTAAGCACGCTCCCACGCATTCGTTATTATTAAGTGCCCAGCAGATGTCTGATGTTAATTTATTGACTGCGTGTAGAGTAGAGTGTCGGTGTTTGAAACCATATTGTCTTTCCGGGATGATATCGTTTTCATTACAGAAGCAAACTAGTGCTCTATTAACGAGGATTTTAAAGACTTTTCCGATGTTCGGTAATAAGCTGATAGGCCTGCAACTCGATAGTTCCGCCGCGTCTTTTGTAGGTTTTGGTGTTGCTACTACCTTTGCTTTTTTCCAGCTGTCCGGGAAATATTTGTTGTTCAGGGCGTTATTAAAGAGCACTCCGTATAGATTTATCATTTTAACTGGTAGGTTTTTTAGCACGATGTTTGGTATATTGTCTATGCCTGCTGACTTTTTGTTATTTAGTTTTCTAAATATTCCTTTGTTGGTGAAGTAATTACTAGTTTCGCTCGAGGGTTTATCAGAATAATTGTTCACCGAGAACTCGGTCACTGTAGTCTCATTGCGCTCTTCTTCAACAATTTCGGTTTTGAGATTGTTTACCGTTTTCTCTATTAATCTAGTTAGCCTTTCTTTACCCAACTCGTTATTCTGAGTATGAATGTTTTCGAAATGCGATCCTATTACCTTGAGCTTATCTTTCGGTTCGGCTATGATGTAGTTGTTTGATTGGTTCTTGCTCAGTGTGTTTATATCGATGCCCGCTCTCTCCAGCAAGTCTCTATTATTTTCTGGTATTTGTAGATTCGATACCGCTGCTTTCGCACGTGGTCTGAATATCTGGTTTATTATTGGAAACATATTTTTTGGATTGTTCTTTGGAATATCACGGATTTTCTTTCGCCAGTATTTATTTATAGATTTTGTGTATTCTTCTTTCAGTTGTTGTTTTACTTCCGATAATGTTTCTTTCAGCATTTTAAGTTCTGGGTTATCATAGTATTCGAACCTCCTGTACGCCCGATTTATTCTCGTTATGAGATAGCTTTTTGTCTTTTGTATTTCTTTGATACGTTCGTTTGAGTATGCTTCCATTGAGTCTCGGTGTTTTATTTTCGGTACTGTTGAATGTATTGCTTTTGATATGGCCTCATTCAGTACTGTAAGATATCTATTTATTTCGTGGTTCGAAAGGTTCCTACCTCTGGATATCTCTATTTGGCAATAGTTATTTAGGACTCTCCGAAATTTGTCCCAGTCGGTTCGTCTGTAGTTTAAAGAGTGTGAAATGTCCTGTTCTTCTARAGTAAATAGAGTATCTTTTTCTTTGGAGATCGTCATCGATACTGCGTTGTGGTCGCTATCGTAGGGTATGCATCTCAGGTTTCCGTCTTTGTCGATGTTGCGGAACTCTAATCTACAATCCGCTATACAAATATCTATATATATCTATTCTATGTCGTTCTCTTGCAGCCAATTAAAGAGAAAGGTTCCTCTTGGGTTGCATGTGTTATTTTTCCAATGTTGATGTTTTGCTTTTAAGTCGCCTGGTATTACGTAGTAATTATTTGGTGCTTCTAGTTTGAGGTATCGGAACATTTTTGCGAATTCGAGGTGGAATTCCTTTTTGTGGTTACCCGCCGCGTAAGCCGCAATTATGTATATCGAAACGCCATCGGTGAGGTTGAGTTTTATTGCAGTTGTTTCCATTATTTTCGAGTTTGTAAGTGCTTGCAGTTTTATATTGGTGTACTTGATGTTTCTCTTTATTGCTATAGCGGTACCCCCACCCTGAATGAAGTTTGGTCTGTCTGTTCTTATGATGTCGTAGTTTTGAAATGATATTTTATGGATGTGGTTAAGCTTGGTTTCACTTATAAGAATGATGTCAGGTTTGTGCGTTTTCATAAATTTGAGGAGAGTTGCTCTTCGGTAGTTTTGTATGAGCGAGTTTACATTTATACTAACTATGTTGAGTCTTTGCTGTCGGCTTTTTATTTTCTTGTTAATATCCGTGTCCATGGTCATTTTGTTCGATGATTTTGAGAAGAGCGTCCATACGTCTTGAGTTGTCGATAACTCTCTCTCGTAGCCAGTCAAATTGCTTTTGGAAGACCTCTATGAGAGTCTTTTTAACATCTTCGGCTATGTCTGAATTCCTTTGTAATTCTATTATCGGTTGTAGGTTTTGGATCACGTTAGTCGCGATTGCTTCTCTGCGGTCCATTCTGTTGTTTGTCGGGTTGCTTTTTACACTATCTGAGTATCGGAAGTTAGGTCTCACATAGTTGTTTATTTGTTTGATTTTTTGTTGCCTTCTTTCTTGTTCTGCACGTTTCTTTTCTTTAATTTTATTTATCAATGCTAGTCTTTTCGGGCAGCCTTTGTACGATGCCGAGTGTCCATGGTTATTGCATAATACACAAAAGAGGTATTCTCTATTTATCTCTTTGTCTTGTTTATTGATTTTGCACTGTCCTGGTTCGTGGTTCTCGTCGCATTTTACGCATCGGTACTCCATATTACAACTGGACGCTACATGTCCGAGTCTTTGGCATTTTTTACACTGGATGATTTCGGTTTTCCTCAATTTTTCCCATCTTATTACTTGATGGTTGACGTATTTAATACTCCGCAATTTTGAGGCTACGCTAGCTGCCGATATTTGCACAATGAACATCGGAAGCCTCTTGTGCATTTTCAATGCATGAGCCGTTGTGAATCTCGATACTTTTGTGAATTCAAGGTCTTTGATATTCATTTCGTTCAGCTCTCTCAGAATTTCTTCTGGTTCGAAGCTATTGTTCATTTCTTTGAGGATGAACATTTGATTCTTTTCCATTTTTGGCGTTTACGTGAAATACTTTGTGTTCTTTTCATCTAATGCCGCCTTAACTTTATCGTAGTCTTTGTAGCTGGATACGTTCACCGTTAACTTATTTCCTCCATTGCCTCTCACGAAAAATTCATCAATTTTGAGCTCTCTCTTTAGAGTTGTCGTTATGATTTTCGGGTTTACTCCCACGATATTTATCGGAAGTAGTTTACCTTTTTTCACCGCAGTTCGTTCTTGTGTGGTTTGCCGCGTTTGCTTCGTTGTTCCGGTGTTTGTTTTTTTACTTTGGTTTGTTGTTGTTTCTCTTCTTCATCGACCTCGGGGGATAGCAATGCGAATCTGTTACTAATCTTAACCCTTTGCGCTCGAGGCGCTTTTCTGTCAGGTGAACCAGCAACTCGAGAGTAATCACCCGCTCCCGCTTATTTCATGAGTTCGTTATTCTTAACTTAAAATAATTTTAGACACAATAAAACACTTTAAACTCGTATATTTTAACATTATACATATTTTTTTAACTTAATGAAAGACATTTATTAAAAATTATGTTCTATAATTTTGCTTCTTATGATATTTTATAAAACAATCTCCAATGTGCATTCTTG
>NW_014569835.1:192792-195042 GCF_001313835.1 Polistes canadensis
TGTTTTTGCCGAAAGTCTCCTCTCAGTTGATCAACCAAAGTTTTCAAATATTGCAGGTGGCTAAGCGGCCGTTCGTTTCTCTGCTTCTTTACTGATTTATAAATAATATATGAATTGATGGAGCAGATCTCCAAACCCCAAAAAAATAGTTTTCGCCACCATTTTACGGATTTTCTTAAAAAACAATATGTCGAAGCCAATTGGTCAGCACGATCAACACCGCTCATAAATTTGATGTAATTTTCAATAACATTGGGCTTTTTTATAACGACTTGAGTACCGCTTCGTAGAGTTCTTCTTACGGAAGTTGTTCCCGCATTATCCTAAGTCGTTAAAGCTGTGAAGGTTGCTTGTGTCCGTGACATAAAAAGTTTGCGGTACAGCTTTCATCTCCTATGGCGAGAGAATCACCCGAGATAAGACATTTAGACACCTCGCAATATGACCTACAAAAGGCCAAGTAGATCTTTCAAGCGATATTCCTTAGGTCAAACACAAATAAACACATCGATCTGAATGGTGCCTCTCAGGCACCGCTCGAGTTATCGCATCACATGCAGTGGTGCCTGACAGGCACCGCTCGAGCGCAAAGGGTTAATATCTCCTTCAACTGTTTTTTTTTCACTGCTCGACTCGGCAATTATATTAGAAGCGGGCGTGGAGTTTGTTCTTCTTTGTTCTATTTTCTTCAATTTCTCATTTTCGATCTTCAATTCCTCGTTCGTTTTTTTTAAATCTTTGATGGTCTCTGAAAGATCCTCGATTTTTTTCTGCATTTCTGACCGCCAACAGTCAGTATTTTCTTCGTTTTCGGTTTTTGTTTCCCCCTGTCTCTCCCGCTTCGAGCAGGAACTAGTGCTGTCACCACGCCATGCCCATTGATGCATAAAGTAATTTGATATTACTCCCTTATACTTAGTATGGACTGATATCTATATTTTGATATTTTTGACCAGGATCAGTATACATTAAAATTTTTATTAAAGTTTTCGAGATGCCTAAAACTATAATGCAGAGAAATGTAAAGAATATCGTCTTCGTAGGAAGAAGAATAAGGAAAAATAGGAGAACAAAACGCAAACTAATGCGGAACGTTGTAGGCTGCGAAGAAAAATGATTGCACTGGGACATGAATTGTCTGCGAATTAAATTTTATGTATTCCGTAAACTTCTAATTTACTTTGTCAACAATCATCTCAGCCTATGATTACCAGTACAAATTTAAATAATTTAAATTTCACAGCAAGAACTAATATTATTGCTAATTATTTATACTATTTGTTTTGTCTTTATTTTTAAAGTTATTTGAAATTATTTTTTGAAGTTATTTTTTGAAGTTATTTACATTTATTTTACATTTATTCAATACTAAAAATGACAAGGATTTTCTTCAGAATTCGTGTGGCACTCAACGTGAATACGATTTATGTACCATTTGTAAAGATTAGAGATTCTTAGCGTATATTTGAAATACGCGGCTTAATCTCTTTGAGAATATCGAAGTGAGAATATTCTTTCTTTGTGAGAATATTAAGAATTCAATTAGTTGTTTCTCTCGTCCAAAAATAAAATTCTTAATAAGAAGGTATCATAGGGAATTTGGACATCAAAAAAAGAATTAGAATTAATTTTGATAAGTTGGACGTTTCGTCCCTCTATTGGGACTTCTTCAGCTACTTAATCTCTAAAGTTCAGCGTCCTTTTTCTTTCAGTAGACATACATTTTTCTTTTTATTTATAATATTCAAAACACAAGACATCTACACTTCGTTAAGTCTTAATCCATTATAATTTGAACACTCAACAAAACTGTTTCAATCTAGACTAGTGTTTATTAGTCTAGATATCTTCACTGTTAAAGTGTCCAGTTGGACAGGTTAAAAATGTTTAGAACGTTATTTCGATCTTATTAAACGTTTCGTCCCTTCATCGGGACTTTTTCTGCAACTGAAATTTCGTTATGACTTTTTAGAAAAGTACATATTATAAAACAGTTCAAGATAGTTATTTCATATTACCTCGATCGTTAATGTTCAGAGTCTTTTACATATTATTACGAAGACATACATTCTTATATTTTTAAAAAATAAACTGTACTTAACATTTACAAATCGTTATATCCTAAAACTGCTATATTCAAACACGTAATCAAAACAATACTGATTCAATTTGCTTAATAGCCTAGGTATTCTTACTATTATGGTGTTCTCTATTACTGTGTCCTATTGATTATAATTAAACTTTAATATT
>NW_014569836.1:0-1610 GCF_001313835.1 Polistes canadensis
TTCTCTCTCTCTCTCTCTCTCTTTTTCTTTTTATAAAATGAAAATTCAGAACGATCATTTCTCCAAATGATAATAATGCAATATTGCATTTGGTAGTGAACCGAACTGAACTCGTGGGACATCATCATGGGTCTATTATCTTCCTTATCTCGTAATGTGCGCAATTTATATTCGGCTAATATTCCAATAAACTATTCTAAGGTACTAGGGAGTTTTTCGTTAATGACTATAAATGGTTATTTTATTGCTACTCAATATTGGAAACGTAAATAACGTATATACGAACTATTTTATTATTATCATCATATTTTTAGTTATATGATATCATTGTAAATTTCGATTACTTCGTTTAAAGTGTTCGTAGTTTTTTTTTTTCTTTTTATTTTTATTTTTTTTTTCCCCTCTTATCGTATTTTACGGTCGATAAATTTTCTTACCAATTCTGCAAACGTCGACGCTTTTCTAAAGTTCACCACCAACGACCAACAACAACCACCACCACCACCACTACTACTAC
The DNA here is from genome assembly GCF_001313835.1 of Polistes canadensis. NCBI lineage: Eukaryota > Metazoa > Arthropoda > Insecta > Hymenoptera > Vespidae > Polistes > Polistes canadensis. Next base: position 518 of record NW_014569836.1, read on the forward strand.
AACTAGAGTTTGATATTATAGATATCGTTTTATCAATGCATTACACTTGGAAAACTTGAGGTAGTTTACAAGATTGAGATCACTCGGTGATCTTCTTTAAGAGTCTTATTACAATCATGAAAACTTTTCTATCTACAATCACAAACACCATATCGTCAATACCATTACCACCACCACCACCAACCACCACCACCACCACAAACACCGAGACAAATTTTTATCGTAGAAATCAATAAATTCAACGTTATATTAATTAAACAAAAATAACCTTAAAATTTATATATATATTCACACTTCTATATTATTATTATTATTTTATTTATATATAATTTTGTATTTTTATTTTTCATTTATATTAAATTCTCGTTGAATACGATTAAATAAGTATAATATATCGATGTTTTAAATACGAACGTTTCGATTGGTTAAGAAAATTCGGAAGATACTTTTATTTCGTGATAAAATTCTGTCTTATATTATTTTTTATTGCAACGAAACAATAGTAAATGGAATAGTAATAATAAAAAAAAAAAGAAATGAAAAATAATAAGAGGAACGATTATACATGACTACCAGAAATTCACATCGGAATTTCTAAATGATTCTAACACCATTATCTAAAAGCCAACCGAGCGAGGAATACGATGCTGATTTACAATACGGCGTATAGAAGAAGATATAGAACCTTGAAGGTGAACGTGAACGAAATTGCAGGTGCGAGCATCGCTGTTGGGGCCGTCGACTTTATCTTTCCTTCTCTCTTTTTCTATTTCTATTTCTTTTTTTTTCTTTATCTCCGTTTCCCTTTTCTCACTCTTTCCGTCTTTCTCATCTTTATCCTTTCCTTTTGAATAAAGAATGTACTTCGCAAGAGATCCACTGTGGTGTACGATCGAGAATATTACACATTTTATACCACGAACTATAAACGGTGTTTATTTTTTTCTTTCTTTTCTTTTTAAATAGGATTATAACACATTTAACATATTCCTTATTAGGATTTTTAGTATATTAGTAGCGCGTATTTTTTCTTTCGTTAGAATAGGAATACGTTTTGTTACAAAATTTAGAATAAAATTTGGATATATAGAAA
>NW_014569836.1:3505-5827 GCF_001313835.1 Polistes canadensis
ATATATAACAAAATAACGAACTATAAACGGTGTTTATTTTTTTCTTTTCTTTTTTTTAAATAGAATTATAACACATTTAACACATTCCTTATTAGGATTTTTAGTATATTAGTAGCGCGTATTTTTTTTTTCGTTAGAATAGGAATACGTTTTGTTACAAAATTTAGAATAAAATTTGGATATATAGAAAAAAAAGAAATATAATAAAATACACACGTACACACATATACACACGCGTTTATTTTTGTTTTGTTTTCCTCGACGAGAAACAACGACAGTCGTGACAGTAAAAAGATAGCCAATCGGTGACAACCATACACAACCGACAACTATAATACCTAGCTCGGTTTTAACCATTTGATTTTTTTATTTTTATCTTGGATAAAACAGGTCGCTGAGAAAACCGGGCGTATCCTTATTTTTCTTTCATTCATATAAACGCGGCACGCATAAAGTCCGGCAAAAAGTGTTAGGGAAAGAGAAGGGTGTGTGTTGTGTGTGTGTGTGTGTGAGAGAGAAATACCTGTGTCCTTAGAAAACTCGACTTGCAGTTAAAACGAGCGTGCACTTGAAAGAAGCCACTGAGAACTCGACTTTTCGCAATCAAACTTCTCCTATTGCGAATGAAAATCGAAACCTCGTCTATTTAATTTTTTTACTTCTTATTAATTTTTTTTTTTGTGTCTTTTGTTTTTTCTCCGCTTATTTTTATGCAATCGAATTGCACGTGCAGTCTCGTAAATACTCGACCAGGTAAAAAGAAACTAATTAACTTTTATTGATTGATTTATTTGTCTAGATCATATTTTATTTTTTATATTTTTTTATTATCCTTCTTTTTTTTCTTTTTCTCAAAACGAATCTTCATGGTTGCAATGACGATATCAATAATTGCAATGCGCGCGAACTTGTGTGTTTAAATGGTGTATTAGAAATTTTTGTTTTTGTTTTGTTTTGTTTTTTTTTTAAATTATTTTCTATTATAAGATTTATTGTTCTCCATATATATATATATGAAATTCAATTTTCTTAGAAAAAAACTAACGATGATTAGTCATTTCTATTGCTTACCGTATCGAGTATACGCAATAACACTGTTCGACAAATATGGATAATCGTTGAACAAGAAACATATATTATTTTTTATTCGAAAAACTTCAACATGGATGACTGATTTTGCAGATAAAAAAAAAACAGAAGAAAAAAAGTAGACGAGAAAAAAACCAAGAAAATATTATGTATTTATTGAACAACGTGTGTTAATTTAAATTTAATTTCGTTTGAGAACGATATTATAATAATCTTTGATTAATTGTTCAAAAAAGAAAAGGAACAAAAAATGATTCAATAAAAATGATAATTCCCTGTTGTCGCGTCGTGTATCGATTATTCGAATTCATAGATCTGTGTAACAACAACCTACGTGAAATTTCGCAATGACTATAGAAGTAGAGGAGGTCTGTTGTTTCATTCGATAGGAAACTTACCACCTGGAACAAATGCATCAATAATAGTAATAATAATAATAATAATAATAGTAGTAGTAGTACATAACGTCATCCAATTGGATCGTGAAAATAGATTTTAACGAGTAACGACAAACGGTAGGTAGATATATTTTCTTTTTTTTTTGCAAAAAATTGTGAATTAGAAATATAGTAAGAGGATTTAAGAGGTAAGAATAACAGGACTTTTAAAAGATGACTGAAATAGTGAAATTACTTCGTCACGTTGTTTAGATACATACATTAGTTGTGACATATTCGCAAACAACACGATTTATCTTCTCGTTTCCTTTCCATATGTTATATGAGCCGCTTATTTTGAAAGTGGCCTAACTAGTTCCTGTTAAAATAGTGGCAATTATTAAGTAAATAACTTGCGTTTTCTTATCAAGAATGGAGTTGGGCCACTTTCAAAATTAACAGCCAGATTTATTATCAAATTTGAAGGTGCCCAAGTCCATTCAACATAATTTAAGATGTTTCAAATTGAAACAAAAAAACAATGCTGAATTTGTTTTATATTTGTTGAAAACACTTCGGGAACATAATTTATGCGATTCAAAAGATTTTTTAATTTATTACAGAACATAGAAAATTACAAACATAAATTTATTACAAAACAATTTACTATTCGTCTGCATTTTATGTGTGTGTGTAAGGGATTTGAAGAATTCATGATGAAATATTTTCAGGAACAATATTTCCGGTATTAGTGTAATATCTTTTTCCTGAGTTTCGTTTAATCTTTCGYACTTTTTGGATGTATGGTGCATCAATCTTTTCTATATTATTATTCGGATCTTCATCCTCTGAAGAC
>NW_014569836.1:8351-9474 GCF_001313835.1 Polistes canadensis
AATATATAAAATATATAAAATATATATAATATATAAAAAAATATATAACTCGTATTATTTATATATATATATAAAACACTGTGTCGATCATTTTGCAAAATGCGCCCTAGTGTGTGTAATTTTACGCATGACGGATATAGCCGTAAAAACACAAAATTCTGCCATTCTTCCATGACGGATATAGTCGTCAAACATACTTCACTGGTTAATATTATTATTTTTATATATTATATTAATTGTGATCGGAATATCGGATTCGAATATTATTCGGTAGAGGTATTATAAATATTTCAATTGTAATGATCTTGAAATTAAAATAAGGATTGATAAACGATATATTATATATGTATGTGAAAAAAAGTGAACGTCCAAGAAGAAAAATAAAAAGAAAGAGAAGCAATCGAGCAACAATCATCATTAATTAAACTTTCACTTTATCGAACGCCACTGTTTTCGTATAACCATCGGGAACATTTCGACATTTTGATCTCGTTTAAAAAACCACGTGAAATCGTTTTCGCGTATTCGCTTTTACTTTAAAACTGGATATTACGAAAATGTAAAGAGGTTTCGTCGTGATATGGTATCTACCCCATCATCTTGTAATAACCTGAGAAAAATGTAATGCTCTGTTGAGAAAGTTTTTATATACTATACATATACCATATGCCCGTTTTTTTAGCTTGTCCACCTGTTGTTAAACCACGTGTTCGATGATACCCTATAAACGATTAATTAATTAATTAACGAATTTCTAATCAACGTTTCTTTTAATTAGACAAGATGATTGTATACTTGATAACGTTTAAATGTTGTTTAAATGTTCTATTTTATTTTTTTGTTTCGTTATAAATCAGATTGTTTGGAAAAAGTTAAATACTCAATGTTTCATTGTCGACGCTTGCTTTCATTCAACGACATTTTTTTTTCTTTTCTTTTTTCTATCTTCCTCATACCCCCCTCAACCCCTCTTCACTTGACCCCAAGTAATCCCTTTGTCCTTTTACGCTCGCTAGCATTGTCACGCTCGAGATTGCAATCAAGAAGCACCTGTACCTTTTACCTACCTTCACCTCTTGTTCGTTCGACTTTATTTCCTTTTTTTTTTTTATCTTTTACGATT
>NW_014569836.1:12010-12801 GCF_001313835.1 Polistes canadensis
AGCAATTTATTTTATTTATTTTCAATCGAGATAAATATTATTTAAAATAAATTTCGAACTTCTAAAAAATGTAAAAAAAAGTTAAACAAAAATTATTACAAGTTGTAATATATATATATAAAGAAATCTATTGGACCGTATTACAACCCTAATCCATTATTTAAAATAAATTTTAATTGAAAAACATAATTTGAAATATTTTCTTGTTGAAGTATAAAAATATGTAATTGGAATCTATGGGATTTGTATATTTGAAAACTAACACTACCGGTTTCTCACGAAACCAAGTGCTACCAGTGTTACAGTCCAGCAGTCCAGCAACAGCAGTAACAGCAATAGTAGTTCAGTAAATCATATTCAGGATTCAGTAGTTGAACTCATAAAGCAAAACAAGTCAGAAGTGTTATGCAGCGTTAGCTGTTTCTCTTTCTCTATAGTGTTGTATACTAGTTTATAACATCCCCCTGCTCCACCTTAACCATTCTAACCCCTTATCCCTTACTCTTGCCCCCGTATACACCCTCACTTTGTTCGTAGTTATCCTTTACGGTAGGTCGAACAAACTGGCTGTTATCATCAGACTAAAAATGACTTCCGCTCGTCATGCTCATTTCGAAGTTGCTAACGAACTTGATTCGAGTTAGGTGACACCCCATACCGAACTGTTCTAAATGCCTGACAACTTAGAAGTCTTCGAAATTTACGAGCAAGAAGAAATTTATGGCTTTAAACTGGACGTCTCTTTTTACGAGGATACCTTTTTTGTTTTTTTTGTTTCTTGTTTTTTTTTT
>NW_014569836.1:15891-17778 GCF_001313835.1 Polistes canadensis
ATTTTTGTAGAATTTAAAATAATATTTATTCGACTTTATTTAACTTTTTTTTTTTTTTTTTAAATAATATAAAATAACAGGATTGTAAATCGGATTATATTTTATCTCAAGTTAATCTTTTCGATATTAATTCTAGATAAATTATCATAGATTTATGGAAAATCGAATATGGTGGATTTTTTTTTTCTCTATTTTCACGCGTATTTCATTTCGAATTTCTTTTTTTTTTTCCCCGAGAAGTTTTGAGTATAAAATAAAATTGAAGAGAAGAGAAGAGATAGAATTTAATAAATCGTAGGCGGTGAGTAAAATCTTATCAGAATCTTGATCTCTGATTGGTGGTTGGCTGGATGGTTTGGTTCGCGCGAATGCACTCTGCCGATTCGTATGCAAGTGTCGGGAAAACGTTTTATACTACCCACCCGCATTATAATGAACGATAAATAATCTCGGCTAACTTTATTTCTATCTTTATCTGTATCTCTCTATTTCCTTCTATTTCTCTTTTACGATTTATTTAGAATACTTTTGCGTTGTTTATAATATTTTTCTTTTTTCTTTATTTTATATTAAATAAATCGATATAGGAAGGATTTAAAGTTGTTCATAAAGCGCAATGGGTTAGATAAAATCGATAAGATAATTACATTCGATTCTAATCGCATTTATCTTGTTTTTTTCTTCTTCTAATTGTAAGATTGGTGTGTGTGTTTTATTTTTAAGTAATTTAAAATAAATCACAATACACTAATCGTTGACTGATCGAAATGATTAATTATAGTTTTAGATATTTCTTTTTTTCTAATCAAAGTATATAAGATTGATCGATAATTAATCAATTGATTTAATATTTCATCGAATAATAAATCTATATAATATGAATCTTACAATGGGGTAATGTTTGTTTAACACTTTGACATTTCACCATACGAATCTCTCCAATCTCCAATTTCTATCTTTAACGATACTCATATCAGGTATACATATATAGGTATATATATTACAAGTATATATATATCTAAACAAAAAGAGAAAGAAAAAAAGAAGTCAATGAAATTAATAATAAATCTTCCTGAATCCTGTAATGGGGGTAATGTTCGCGTTAGGGGAGAAGAAGAAAAAAAAAAGGAAAGAAAAATAAAGTTGAAAGATTAAAATCGTGCGAGCGGAACTTAACTTCCTTTTTATCGATAACAATCCTTTTGTAATTCCGTCTTGAGGTCCTGGTGAGGTCTCGGATGGGCCAAACCTTTTCTCTCTCTCTCTCTTTCTCTCCTTTTGTTTTTTCGTTTTTTTTTTTTTTGCATTCTCTTAAACAGAAGACAGCAATCCGAACAGTAACAACGTTGGTTGGCATGGGTTTTGCAACGCGTCCCGTGGCGAGACGGCTGATTTACTTCCGACTTAGATACGGTCATAGTTTTGCGATTAATAAGGTAGATAGTGGAAAGTGAGGTAATTCAGTCCTGGCATGTGGAAGTAAGGACTGTAAGGATGGGAGTCGTTAAAACCGTGAGATAGAAGAAGAGAGATAGATAATCTACCACTGTGTTCAATGTTCACCTTATTTATTTTCCATTTCTTTATTTATTTCATTCATTCATTCTTTCTATTCTTTCTCTTTCGTGTGTAATTCAAATATTTGAATCATGGAAGGAACGTATGAGAAATAAAAATATTAATGTATATATATGTTGAGATATATATTTATTGAAAAAATATTTCATTTTCAGTTTTATTCTATATATTTTATTTGATCGAACATGCAACTCTTGGGAATCTGCATGAATTTTACACGTGTATTTATAAAAAAAAAAAAAAAACACGATGTAAAAAATACATTTGTTTATTCCTCTTTTCTTTTTTTTTTTTATATTTCAAGGTGTC
>NW_014569836.1:20134-26382 GCF_001313835.1 Polistes canadensis
CTTTTTTAAACACATTACCGGTGGTTTTCAATTTTGAAGACAAAATTCTACCCCGGGATGTTATCTCTCATTTTTTTTTTATATTTATTTATGATAATTATAATTAAAAAGTATCCCTTTTATAATTCGTTCAAATAATGCACATTAAAACGTTATTGCATTTATATTATATTATAATAAATTATCAACTCATTATATCCTCGGTAATTCATTTACCGATGAATTTAACCGCGTAAACACACTGTTTTATTAATTATTATTATTTAAATCGATGGAGAAAAAGAAAAAAAAAAATACACCAACCACGTCTGCATTGAATCGAACAAACCCAAAAAAACAAAACAAAAATAATAATCTCAATTTTATTTTTACGGTATAAATTAATTTGTTATTCAAATTTTAAGAAGACAAATGCACATAATTACATAAAAAAATCCCCATAATATTAATTAATTCTTTATCCGTAAACTTGTCGAGAAATAAAATGTTAATGTTATCCAAGCTACACACACACACACACACACACACACACACACACACACATACACGTTCTAAAATGAAAACAAATGTTTTCCATAAAAGCTAAAAAACAAAACAAAAACAATAATAACACTTCTTCAATAATAATTCAAAAATCATGCAATGGAAAAGCATACGTGATTGTTTATAAAATGTACTATGTGATGCACATTTGAGGTCTCACATAGATAAAACAACGCAAAAACAACTGACTCCTATATCGTATTAAAGAATACACAGAGAAAGAGGAAAATAAAAATAAAAATAAAAATCAGAAGAAGAAGAAGAAGAAGAAGAGGCACGTGCCTCCTACTTACGATCTTTCTCCAAAAGGTTAACGTATAACAGTTTAATGGCTGACGATGAAAGCTAAGCCAATGGAAAAGATAGAAGATGCAACTCCGATGACATTTGCCTTCACCACATAATGTCTATGGAGTTTTACCTACTTTTACACATGGTCGTCTTCACTTTGCTTACATTTACTTTCGGAATATTACTAGGTCAACTTTAAACTTATACGTTATTATACTCTCTCTGTTTCCTCGAATGCAACAAGGGGTATTTGAAAAAAAATGATTTGGAACCACGAAACAAAAACAATTCTTTGGGAGGAGAGGGGGTGGGTGGAAGAAGGGCGAAGGGGAATTAAATAATAAATTATTTCTTTCGTTATATTTTCTCGTAATAAATAATAAATAACACGTTGCGTTGAGATTTCAAATCACTCAAATAATAATAATAATATCAATGTGCATACAAACGCGTCGACGTTTTAATATAATGAAGTTAATGATCTAAATCAATATTTTAATTCACCCACAAGTTTCTTAACACTTTACCGATAGCTAGCGGTTCAACAGTATACGCACTCTCTGGCGGTGGCTGTTTTACGGTCTACACCATATAACGGGAGTATCTATGTGTTTCGTATGCTCAGAGAGAATTGTCCGATTTCTGTTATTACAGGATATATTATAGGATAATTAGATTGAATAAAATATTCTCTAACAACAATGCAACAAAAGCGATTAATACGTTTATTGATCTGTAAGCGTGGGCGATAAATAGCCGATTAATAGGCTTTCGGTCAGTACAGTGTACTTTGACGTTTGGGCGTTTCGAAAAAATGGCTTCTTCCTTTGGCGCTGGCAGCGCTACTTCGGATTACTTCGGTTATGCACGGCCATTCGTTTTCTTACTGAATCTTGGGAGATGTTGCCGGGTATAGAGCTACGCTTTGTGCAGAATACCATTGTGGTGTAACCGGCCGTTGAGCAACACTTCGCGTGTGATACCACTGTGGTGTTACCGGACGTCGTCATAGTGTTAACATCACTAGAATTATTTTTCTAGATCGTATATATCGCATTATATTTTGTCTCATTTCTTATTATAATAGTTTTTTTATATATATAAATATATATATATAGATCCAAATGCGTATATATAAAGTAAAAAAAAGTATTACAGTTTCGCTTGTTGGGAAATTTAACGCGGAAAAATGGAATGATTCCCACGGTATCGTGTTTGACCATTTATAGACACGAGTTATGCGTTTTGCTGTTTCAGATAATCACGTGTATACGAAACACTCGAATATTTCCGTACTTTTATATATATATATATATATATATATATATATATATGTTATAGGGAAAGTAGGGTTCTCAGGGAATAGAATGTAAGCTTGGTCTAGACATTGGCCATAATACCAAGCGGTTTTTGACAACGTAGGAAACAGAAGAATTACTATGGAATTTTCTTAGGCGTTTTACATAATACTTTGATATCCTATAGAATATCAAATTACTATTTAAGAAATGTCTAGAAAAATACATTATCAGGTAATAGGGACACACACAAAAGCGAGCATGCTGCGGGTTTTTAAGACTGCCAATGCCTAGACCAAACTCACATACTCGGAAAACTCTATTTTCACTATAACATATATATTAACATAAACAACATTTAAATAGTAAATCATCTATTTATTACCACATAAATATTTCTATTATTTGTGAATAGTAACACCTTTATGTAAAGTAGAATTAATTAAGAAGTATATTGAATATGTTAATCACGTCTTTAGCCGTTTATCTTTTATTTTCTGCTATATTTTAATCGTCACAGATCATGGTTATGTAACCCAAAAAGAATGATAAATAAAGTTATAAATTCCAATGACTTCATCCTATTAAGTTCAATCTTGGAAGGTACCATCTTGTTAATTCATAAAAAACAATGAAACTTAAACACATTATTGTAACTATCCAATAGGAAACTAAGTTTTTTATCGGAAAATTTATTATCCTACAAATTGATTTGTTATTCAACAAAGTAGCAACAGATAACAACTCATCAAAGAAGTGGGAGAAATCAGCTTATATAAACGATCTGGTGGAAAGAACTGGACACTTATAATATTTCTTTCAAACCTGACTTTTCTCTTTTAGTTAATAAAATCTTAACTCTGTTTTAATTAATAAATCTGTATGCAGTTTTAATTCAATTAAATATTCAATATATATATATAGAAGATTGATAGGTAATGTTAAAGAATAAATATTGAAGATAAACGCGAATTTGAAAGTTAATAAAATTCAATTATTACTCTCGCGATTTTCAAATTACTTTATTGTTGTTTATCGAACCAGAGGCAGAGAGGCTTATCTCACCAGCTGCAAATAAAAGTAAGCATCTTATAAGTTTAATGCTTTATCATCCATTTATATTGTAATAGAATTCCAATTAAAATTACAGTTTACCTACTATCTTCCCATTCAGTTTTTCAAAACTACAACTGATCGCTCGCTCGCTAACTCATTTGCCATTTTTTACGTCATTTTTTGCACGATCAAAAACAGAYCACACTTTTCGTAACAATGTAAAGCATAATGATTAAGCACGAACGAAACAAGACAAAAATTTAACACGGAAGACAAACAAACTAATAATTAACCAAAATCAGTTAAAGTAAAACGAATTGTATATGTCATAATTAATAAGGTTAAATGATATATCATGCAAAACGGCAAATGCAAAAAAGACAACAAAATTTTTAATTAAATATTTTCAAAGACCAGGTCCAATCTCGTTTTCCCTTTCTCCTTCTTCTCCCCTCTGCACACACACTCTCACGCACCTACTTTTTACTGAATGATGTAGGGGGCTTATATAAAATGGAAAGTATGAACAACTGGGAGAAATAGAAAACAACTTTTAGTATTTTCAAATCAGTTAATCTAATTCAACCTGTCGTATCAGTTTAGTGAAACCAATTCTCCACCAAACACGTACACACTTTACGAATTTACAATTTACGAACTCTACGCAAATCTACGAAATCAAAAAAAAAAAATTGTGAGCATTTCTATTATTTTAATACGACCTTGAGAACCTTTCCAAATCTCAGCCTGTACTACGAGAAAAAACTAATACCTTGATTTGCATAACACCGAATAACTAATATTAATACTAATATTATATTATTGTGCATAAATGATTGATCGATTGATCAATCTGATTTCCAAATATAAACAAAGATTTAAAAAACGACTCCATTTTCCTTTATATTTATGCATTGCATTACATACATTTTTATTTATTTATCATTAAATGCATTTATTAAAATATGAAATTCAAAATTATACTTCTAATTGTTTTTCTTTCTTTTTTCTTTTTTTTTTTTTCTTTTCTTTATTTTTAGACTAAATGGATTTCTTGCAAATTATATTGCAAGTACTTGGCGTTATAATGTTTCTCGCAAAACTCGTTTGGGAGATAATAAAAATATTTATTCCCTTAAAATATAAAATGAAGGAAATAAGCGGAGAAATTGCATTGGTAACTGGCGGAGCTGGTGGATTAGGAAGATCTATAGCCATAGAATTATCTAAGCATGGTGTTATCGTTGTCATATGGGACATCAACGAAAAAGGTTAGTAAAATATTATAGAATATTTTTCAAATACATTATTATATAAAAAAAGAACAGTTGCACAGCATTTTAATGTATCAATTTTATTCTTTAATATTTTTATAATATATTTTCCTATCATTTTCAATTCATTAAATTTTTTATATTAAGACACTCGATATATTATGATTTACTTTCTACCCCCTAAAATATAATCCGAAGAAAGATAATCACGTGCGAAAGTAATTTTTAAATAAATACAAATAATTGAAAAAATGAACACATTGACAAAGAAAATTCTACATCCGATTAATGCTTTTCCTTTTTTTTTAGGTATCGAAGAAACAGTAAAATTAATACAAGACGCGGGTGGAATTTGTTACGGTTACGTTTGTAATATAATTAATCGCGAAGAAGTTTATGAGAGGGCAAGACAGTTAAAAAAAGAAATCGGCAAGGTTAGTAATGGACATTAGAAATTTCGTTAATAATTTCTTTTTTTTTTTTTTTTTTTTCAAAGAACAAACAAAATATTATATATGTATAATTATATCGCTTACTTTAATTATTATTGTTATCGTAAATAATATCATTGTATTATAATCACATAAAATAATGCAGAGTTATTTTTCTCATATTTCAATAATTTTAAGGTGACCATATTGATAAATAATGCAGGAGTAATTAATGTTCAGAAATTCCAAAATATTCCGGACAATAAACTTATGCAAACGATGCAAGTAAATATTATAAGTCAATTTTGGGTACGTAAATCAAAAATAATACATATATATTTAAAGCCTATGTAACTTTAATTTTATTAAAATTGATCTATATCCATATCATGGTGAAATATAAATTTTATTCTTGTAACAATACAAGCAATGACAAGTATAAAACAAAATAATAAGATCATCAAACGTATGTTGAATTAATTAATTAGCTCAATCTTAATAAGTGTTACCACACGTTTTCCTGTTTTAGTTATTGAAACTAATTTCAACGATTTTAATTATATCGATTGATCTCAAGAATAAAATTTATTAATAAAAATGTCATGTGACTTGAACCAGATGATATACAATTTAACAAAAATCTACAGTTTTTACGATGATCAAAATAATGTTGTCCTTTTTTTTGTTGTAGACAACGAAAGCATTCCTTCCAGGAATGATAGAATGTAATAAAGGTCATATTGTAAGTATAGCAAGTATAGCTGGTTTTCGTAGTTTTCCGTATTTGGTAGATTACTGTACATCCAAGCATGGAATTATTGGATTCTATGATGCATTAGATATGGAACTATACGTATGTATTTTAATTTGTTCTTTTGTTATTCTTAATTAATTGAATATTTTTACTTATTTTTTTTTTTTCTTTTTTCTATTGGAATACAACTTAACGCAAATTATTGAAATATTTATACACGTACTATTATGCATATTTTTTGTTTTTTAGTCAGACGGATATGAAATCAACACAACGGTAGTATGTCCTACCATTATCATTGGTACTGGCATGAAAGCGGAATCATATATACGGTAATAATTATTTTATACGTAAACGTGTAAATTCATGAAAAAATATTATATTAATAATAAATATTTTAGTTCTAGGTCTATGATACCTTTTGTGAGTTGTGAAGAGGTAGCTAGACAAACAATAATTGCGATGAGATGTAATAAAAAGAATATTACTGTTCCAGGATACAACAGTATATTGCGAATCCTCAATAGGTATAATCAATTTTTCTCTTTTTAATTTTATTATTCTATATTAATTATATATATTTATTATTCTTCATTGTAAT